>NC_044060.1:26983767-27026267 GCF_902167405.1 Gadus morhua | reverse complement strand
GGTCTGAACAGCGTCAAAACTACGCCGATCTTCACCAAAATGCCACCAGTTAGTAGATTAAGGCACCCCATGACAGAAATAAGGCTCAGGTTCAAAAATACCGAACTATACCTTTAAGTGCAGACGTAAAACATTAAGGGGTTACAAGAATCTCATTATAGTTCTACTGGAATTCAAAGTAATTTGTTTCTTGCCTAAAACATTTTCTCAAAAACAGACAAAGGAGGTAAAGTGCATAGAACAGCTGAAGTGCATATATATATATTGCCATAATGCATTTCTCAGTAGGAATTCAAAGTAGTTTGTTTCTTGCCTAAAACATTTTCTCAAAAACAGACATAGGAGGTAAAGTGCATAGAACAGCTGAAGTGCATATTGCCATAATGCATTTCTCAGAAAATCACTAGCTTCCACTAGTGTTTTCCTCCACTTAAGACATCATTTAAGAACTATCCTAATAATATTACTATAACAGGCAAGTACAGTGAAACCTGACGAGCACAGGTGAGAGACAGTGACAACAGGGACAACAATCTGTCAAGCAACTTGACAGAGCATAAGAACAGTCAATAAAACCACTTCTCTCCCTGCATGGCTCAAAGATCCCTCACCTCATTCATGAAGTTTATTCTTCAGTACCTGGACCTTGTTTGAAAGGCGATGGGTATCAATACCCATCAGGACTTTCTGAAGAAATTCAAAACTGTACTTGAGATCAGAGCCCTGTTTCAGGTAGCTGGTTTAACATACTCTGAGTTTAATCCTGCGCTCTGAGTTGTTTGACTCAGAGTTCAGGGTTGAAAAGCAACTCTGGGTTTTCGGTTTCAGAACAGGTGATCAGCGTTGGGTTAATCAACTCTGAGTATGTTCACTCTGGGTTGAGGGCGTGCCTGTTGACTATGAAGAGCCATCATCAATGGATCTCTGATAACATGATCAAACATGGACAAAAAGCGTAGATCCACTTACTTTTCCCCCACGGAATTGGAAATTCTAATGAACGTGTATGCCGAGCAGTTACCCATTTTAACAAAAAAAAGCAATACCGCCGCGGCAGCGAGAGCGCGAGAGAGAGCTTGGCAGGAAATAGCTGAACAAGTCAATGCGTGAGTCAAATAAATTAGTAAAATAAAATAAAATAAGAGGAAAGTTTAATATCTTCCACTTATTCAATATGTACATTGTGTGTGTGTGTGTTTGTGTGTGTGTGTGTGTCAATTTACGCAACCCCGAGTTGCCCCACGAGGACTTGGCAGCAAATGAAGTACAAAAATATAGTTTAAACAGGTAAACTAATGTTTAATTGAAATCAAATCAATTGTGCTGTTTTGCCGGCTCTACCTAATTTAACAGCTATGTTCAACATGTATTATATATTTGTATACTATATTTAAGCAGTAAATGTAAGTAGTAGGCCTACATTTCCCAGCCACCCCAACACTGCCAATATTTAATAGGATTTAGATATATTAGAAGGCTACACCTAGGCAAAATGCATTATAAATATATGTGTCTTCAAAATAGCGCTTACTGAATATTAGGGTAACATTTTCCTCCATGTTAGCAAATCGAAAAAATGCAGAGGCCCGGCAGACTGGAGGGGGTCCAGCACCTGCAGCCCTCACAGAGGCTGAGGAGATGGCCCTCAGCCAACAGAGTATGCGTCCTGTGGCTGAGGGCATCCCTGGGGGGAGCTCCTCTGATCCCCCCACCCCCCAGGATAGAAGTGCCTTTATAAGAGGTTGGTTATTCAAAATAATTAAATATGTACACGCAACCCAGCGCGTTGCAAATAAGATGGGGCAATATTCTGGCTCAAGTAATAATTGCACTGTCTAATCATCTTCTTCCAGTTACTGATGGCGTCATCGCCCTACTTGAACCAGATGCCCTCACCAACCTCCATGCAATTGTAACAATTCAAAAGATGCAAAAGGATCTCAAGTTTGAGGTCTTCTACTGACTCTGGTATTCCAGAAGGCAGAGTCAATTTTTCGGAGTTGTTTTCTCCCATTATAATCCGAAGTTTAACTGGGGTTGTCATTTTTTGTCCAACCCAACAGTTACTCTACATACAAAAAAAGAAAAAACAGATTTAGACATAAGCAGTTATACAAGTCTCACAATACCTCTAGGGTGCAAGCATTATGTACTTATGTGGCTGAATGCAAGTGTTTGAATTTGCGAAAATTACTACTACTAAAATAATACTAGTGCAACAGATTTGCTTTACATTACCGTAGGAGTGTATGTATCTTTTCAAAGTCACCATGCGATCTCCTCCAATTCTGTAGTCAGATAGGGGGCAACGATCTGCTAGTTCACTTAACTCAATAAGAGAAACATTGGTTGGAGATGGATCCAATTGGAAGGCCCGGTAGTGTTCCCTGTACCATGACTTCATTTTTTTCACAATGAATTCTAATCCATCTTTTGAGACACACATCTGCACAATTTCTGCAAACTCTGGCAGACCACCAACTGATCCATGTGCTATTATCATGCCACTTCTGTAGTTTATGCCATCAACAGAGACATTCTGGGTCAGATTAACCACAGTAGCATCTGGGTACTTCTGAGTGAAGCTTAGTGCTACCCCCTCTTTCAGGATTTCAACTGGAACTGTTGAGACACGTGCAACTTCCAGAGATGGTTTTTCACAACTTGATGTATGCATATGATAGCCTGTCATGAGTTGATGTTTATTGGCCAAAGAATGGGTTATGTTTCTAAAGCAGTTTGTGTGCCTCACAACTTGCTTAAAAAAAGTATGTTTGGCCTCAAATCTCATTGTCCACAAGAAAACAAGAGGACCAAAGTGGCAAATCATTGATGAATAATGTTCGAGAAAGTGATGTTTTGGTAGCAGTCTTCTTTCTGGGAAAAGTTCTTGGAACCTATATCTGTGCTCTGATATTTTACTCTCCAAGTATGCAATTGACTCATTGGTATGGATGGGGCAAACTACCAAATCAACAATATCCTTCAAGTCTAGTATGAGTTGCCAGGCTGGTTCATCCTCTGGTGTCAGATTTCCAACAATAAGTGGTAACAACCTTAATAGACACCAATTCTCGTGTGCATTGCCACCGATTGTTTTTTTTACTTTGGAAGGTACGTGGTAACAAATGAGGGCGATTAGTCTTGTCTCCCCATTTGTATGGAAAACTCTGAATCATCTGATTAAGAGTATCAAAAGAGAAATACTTCTTGGCATTTAAAACTCCAAAGCATTCAGCTAGCTCAACAGGCACTATGCCTTCGAAGAGATCATGCGCAAGATCAGGGGGGAAGCCTGAAGTAACCTTAAAGTGAGAAAGGCTTTCAGCTAAAACACATTTGTTTTTCACACCATAACAGTGTTTTCCTTCTTCAAGTGCCCTTGTTACATGAACACTATGCAACTCTTCAGTTCTCAGTTGAAATTCACCAGTTTTTACTTCTTTTGACTGAACCTCTTTACGTGTGGCAGTACAAAATCTACAGAAGTACTCTCCAGAAAAGTTTTCCACAAAACCGACTATCTGCCACTACACACTGGACTGTGCCTTTAATAAATGCTCCTAGATGGTCAATGAACACCCCTTCCTGCTCTAAAGTGACAAGGTCATTCAAAAGGGGCTGAAATATTTTCTGATAGCCAAAGTTCTTTATATCATCACTTTTACATAACAATGCAAGATAAATTGAGGAGAGAGATGAATGAGAACCTGGTGGCAGGTTTCCTAGAACCCAATAAACTGAACAAAGTTTATGCTTTTTTCGGGATGTCCCCAATGGATTGCAGATTTCAAAGTCATCTATATAGGCACAAAGAGATTCTAAGTTCCTCACCAGATAGAAAATCACTGTTTAGAAAATGAAGACCATCTCGAAAAGATACATACTGCTCCTGCTTTACTGAAGGCTGCTCTGCATGACTATCAACAACTTTATTGAGTATGTCCTTCTGTTTGAGTAACTGCTGTAATGATTTTAATATGGGAACATACTGAAAAGGCCTTTTTGTTTGGGACTCGAGTATGTATTCAATGGGATCAACCACATTGAAATGTTCCCTATAATACTGTCTCCGTTTGAAAGCAGTGCCTAGTGGGCCATTCCTTGCAGCAGCTTTTAACAAAGGGTTAAAAGAAGATAATGAGTTAGTCAGCTCTTTGATGACCAGCTGGTCTACACAGAGGTTGTGATTTTTGAAGGTATCTAGAATTACTTTTTTTGATACCGGTACAGATGCAGTGCTGATTAAAAAATGCAACTCTGTAAGCAGTTCATCAATTGCTGTGCTTGGAACGTGAAAATAATTTTCAAATTTTAGCAAAAGAGATGCAAATTTCAGCTCTATGGTTTTTGGTAAATCTTCAGGTTCTGTGTCAATTTCGATATCCCCATCGGAATCTGCATTGCCATCTTCTGAGATTCTGTCATCTAGTGTGCCATCAGCTGAAGATTGAGGTTCACTTGTTTTTACAATGCCCACTTTAAAATCTTTTAATGTATATGGTTTGTGCTTCCTGTTTTTATGTGACTTAAAAGTACCATAAACATTTGTCTGAAACGAACATCCCTCAAACATACATTGCACCGTTTCGTGACTCTTAAGGTGGTTGTTGATGTGACAAAAATATTCTTGTGCTGAAGCTATGTCACTGCATGTACACAAATGACAATTAAAGATAACCACATTCACAGATTTTTGCACAGTTTGATTAGGATGAAATCTGCTTAAGTGACTATGAAGAGCATTCCATGTTTTGAAAACACAAGGGCAATGAGAATATGCACATGGGTGTCTGTGTCCAAAATGGCCATGAGCTAACCTGTAGTGCTTCAGAAGTAGAAACCTCAATGATGTCACTGTCTTGCACTGTTTGCATTGCCACATGAATGTCTGTGGAGAAAAAAGAAAGGGAAATGAGTCACTTATACAAAAGGTTTATCCACATGTGTAAAATTGAAACCAAAAAGTGCACAATGTGTGAAAGATTGAGTAACATTTGTTAATATATGGCTGTTGAAAATTTTTATTTTTGGCCCGCTGTCCATGCTCAAATTGTTGATACTTTTAACTATTATTATGTGTCAGCAGTCGGAATATCTCTTTTAATATTTATTTATTGTTGCACTTCTTCTCCTGACCACAAATTAACATTGTATTACATTGGGGTTAGGGTGGCACTGTTCAGCTCCCAGCACTACTTCTTCTTCTTCTTCTTCTTCTACTAACAGCGGTGCTTAACAACCAACGAAAAAGAGTGAGAAGACGCTGTGATGGAGCGCGTTTTCAAAAAACGAATTCATGATTTTTATTAATTCATACTATAAGTGCATATATAAAATATAAAAATGTTAATGTGTTGTGGGCCGGCTGAAATGGTCTCGCGGCCCGGAGGCCGGACGTTCCCCACCCCTGGCATTAAGAGAGGACACAGAAACTCCCGCTCTGTAAAACCCAACCTTCTGATTACTGTGGAGAAACTGTGTTTGTTTCCACTGTTCTTCAAAATAGTCACTTACCGGCTACTTCCCCTGAACGTTCCTCTGATCCAACTGTCGCTCGCTCTGAGTGAGTGAGTGGTGGCAGGGCCACGGGGACGGTGTGTGCGCGTGTATGTGGAGGGGACGCGCATTTTCGCCCGCTCCTGGTTCACGTGATGGCTAAAAAAAAAAACCTCGCTTTTGTGTGCGCGCCGCTTACGTTAACGTTCATCATTTGCAAACGGATTCTTTCAGTTTAGCGTTCACAAAAATAGGAACGCTTTTAGTGCACAGCACTGCTCATATCACCCAACCCAGTGAGACCTGACCGAAATGAACATGGGCTCTGCAAAACACACATGCCTCAACACACATCTCTACTCAGTTCGTAGATTTACTGATATAATCTGAGATGACGATTCTAAAACACTTTGCTGCTTTTATATTGACTATATGTGTGTTTTGAGAGCTTTAGCAGCACAATTTATAACTAAAAACAACAAAATTGTAGAGAGCACAATACTTACATTAAGTAGACTTCATGGCCACGTTCCTTCTGCGGCAAGTGAGAAAATGGATGAACACCACGTGGAGGTACGGCATCAAAAAGTGACAATCTTCATTAAACAAACTATCTAATGCGTTTTATTCAAGAATGTTGTGTTGGCCCAATGAAAAGCTGTTGAGTAAACCTGCCAAAACACATTATTTCGTTCAAAAACCACAACTAACTCAATTAAATTTAGAAACACACACTAGTTAAGTAAATCTGATGAAAGAGGATTATTTTAACTCAACAATAGCAAGATTTCATTTTTTTGAGTGAACTTGAATATGTGTTTTTTAACAGTAGAGTGGTGGAGGGATGACGTATGTTGGCCAACCCGGAAGTGAGCGTCGACCTGGGTTTCCCTTGACAAAAAGCCAACGGGTTTTTCCATTGGATTTTGGATTATTGCAGAAAAATTAGCATCTTTGAAGCACCTCCACAAAAGCTGAAAATAAATAAATAAATAAAAATAACTGTGCTCCAAAGAACGAAATGTAAACCAATGTATTCTGAATGGGAGTGTTTCTCAGATTTTTCCATGCTACACAGAACGAAATGTAAACCCATGCAAATAAGACTTCATGGTCATAATAATTTAAATATCATTATTCTCCTCAGTGTGTATGGTGGTATTCTATTTTTTTCAACGGGGCTGCATCCAGTCACTTGACCGTCATGGTTGCTATGGTGGTTGCTATCGACCAGCCCCTCTAATCCTTACATGGCTCTAAAAACCAAAGGAGCTGCCGTCCATTGTGTTGTTTTTGTCGTAAACTAGGGTCCGATGGTTAAAAAATAGACAGATATTCCGAGGTATCCTTAAAAGGCAGCTTGGATGTTTTTATTTTCTGCAGTTTAGACTTCTTCTATAACCTTTTTTTGAAAGCAAAACACCAAGCTCAAGGATTTAACGAGGCAGGGTTATTTGAAACAATTTATTAAATATATATTTGTGAGAGGTCATTCCTTCTCCTGAGTTTGTGATCTAATCATGAAGCGGACGAGGCCACGGCGAAGTCTGGTGTGGGACCATTATGATTTAAAAAATGACTCTTTGGGGAGCACTATAGGCCTACCACTCAAGGCGAGGTTAGCATCGAAGCAGAAATAAAGAACTTTCTGAGCCCCTGGATTGTGGAAAGTTGTTCCCCCGCCTTGCCAAGTTAGCACGGAGGTATTTGTGCATCACGGCAACGTCGGTCCCCTCAGAGCGGGTGTTTTCGGCGGCTGGACTGACGGTCACCAGGCTGCGGTCGCGTCTGACCCCAGAGCAAACATGCTCATCTTTCTGAACAAAAATCCGTAGACTGGTTGGTTTAGTTATAACATGATTGTTCTTTTGGGAAGAAACTAGGGTTGTGTTTATTTTTAGTAATGTTTATGAGCACCGGCTTCGAGCTGCATGCTACGTTGCTTAGAGCAGAGTAGCGCATTACTATTGAACGGATCTGGTTTAACTGAGTTGTTCATCTAATAATAAAGATCCCAATGAGGAAAACATGCTGCATTTGTATTTCCATTTCAGTTTGAATATAATATTTTTTTTTATTTTAAGGTAAAATATTAACGATTAATCGACTAATTGATCGTTAATTCTCCCGACGATCGACTAAGACAACTTAATCGAATGCCCATCCCTAAAATACACATTAACTTTTGTCTCATAAGCGGCGTGGTGCCGGCTCCTTTTGACCTTTTGACCCCAGATTTCTGGGGGAATAGCTGAATCAATTCATTGGTCAATCAGAAGCATGTAAATATCTTCCCGGTGGCGTAAGAGGGCGAACAAGGTGTCCTTCAACATCTACGCTTCCAGGCGATTGCAACGGTGCCACACATGAGCATATTCGAACATGTTTAATGGTAGTAATTAGCTGTCGAAATTGGAGGCCTTAATCAATAATGAGCAGCTATTGATTTGCTTCCCGATAGAAATTTGTGACAAATGACATGTTATTTAGCATCTACACGTTGTGCTGAGTCCAATGACACCCAGCATGACACTCCTGCAAATAGTAACATGTTTTTTACATGGTACACCTAGGTCTAGGACATGGTCTCGGTGTAGCAAGAGGGCGAGCTTGATCTCATCCTAGTCCCCATTTTTTGCGGGATGGAGGTGTACATTTGTGGCTTAAGGTGTGTAGACACAGCTGGCCTGTGGCCACGTTTTTGAAGTCTGGGGTCAAAAGGTCAAAAGGAGCCAGCACCACGCCGCTTATGAGATAACAAAAAGTGAATGTGTATTTCTCTCGTAACTTTTTGTCATTATTAAAGAGAAGCCTGATTCTCAGATATGCGTGTTGGATGGTTAGGTTGTAGGTCTGGGAAGAACTTCAGGCCAAAATCTTGCAAGCGAGCCGCTGGGTGCAGGTGCAACGAGATGGAGCACTTGCTGAGTCATTTCCTGTAGGGCTGTAGCAACAGGTTGAAGCGTATGCGTCCTTTGAAACCCCCTTTGATATATAAGAGACCTCAAGTAACAGCTTACTTAAATGTTGTCGACTCAGTCACCTATTTCATCACTTCCTTTAGGGCTTCGGCCTCCTAATTGATCATTGTAGTATAATTGAATGCCCTCTTTCATATATATGATACCTCCACCACTGGGACGTGGCAACAATTCTCCAAATCCATATGGGGGGGGGGGGGGGGTGATGCTTGTGGACAGTAGGGTTGTACACTAGACATAAATTGGAAGCAAACTCAGGAGAAGGAATGACCTCTCACAAATATTTATTGAATAAATTGTTTCAAATAACCCTGCCTCGTTAAATCAATGAGCTTGGTGTTTTGCTTTCAAAAATAGGTACTTAGTGCCCCCAACTTACTCCAAAGTGCTCCTAAGTGAAGGGGCACCTCAGGCCAAAGTGCCCCCAGAAAAACTTTGGCCTGAAGTACATGAAGTACAAAGTACATGTTTGGTCATTAATGGTCTGAGAGGACCCCCTACTGGAAAAATGACGTTGACGCAGTCCAAAGACCCCAAAGTAACCCCGGGTGACCGGTTCTGAATTCAGCAGCGGACACTTTCTTCAGTTTGGGGCAAAGTGCCCTTCATTTTGGGGACCCCAATTCAATTGGGGTAACTTTTCGCACAAAGTGTGCCAAAATCTCCAATTTAGAATACCGAAAATGACCTCTTCCCTCAGCGTTGTTGAGGTGGTGAGAGGCCTTCAGGGCAGCCAGGATCAGGCGATTCTTCAGACTGAAGTCCGGGTCCTCCGATCGCGGAGCAGCCAGGGCGCGCGGCGCCTCCCTGGGTGGAAGCGGACGCGCAGACCCAGTGCGCGCCGCGGTAGCCACCGGAGGCCTCCCGCGTCGTGGAGGTCGGGGCCGGTCGCGGGGTCGCGTGTCAGGACGCGGAGGTGGAGGTCTCACCTGTGGCCGTGTCCTCTGGGGTCCGGCGGGGGGGCCCGGAGCCCACGCAGGGTGGCGAGGAGCCCGGCGCGTCTCAGGCGCGCGGCGATGGGGAGGCCTCTGCGTCTCGCGGCGAGTAGGCCGGTCTGTAGGCCTCAGACCAGCCCTCGTGGTGGTGGTGACGGGCAGGCCCGTAGGGAGACCAGTCCCTACCGGGCTTCGCGTGTTGCTCCCATCGCCTGGGAGACGGATGGCGTGGAGCCCAGAGGCATTCATGTCTGTTGTCAAAATGACAGAAGCGGTTCTCCGGGGCAGGTGCAGCCCACACGGAGGGGTTCATCAGCGGTGGGGGGTAGTGGGGGTCCCGAGGAGACCGTGTTCGACGTCCCCGTTGGACCAGGGTCCACTCACCGTTGGTTAGGGGGTCGTTGGGATGCATGGTTCTCTTCGAGCAGTGCAGGAACTCGAACGATAACGGAATGAAGCTAAGCTAAACTGTAAGGTAATAAGACAAGTGCGATCCAGCCAATATCCGTATTTATTTTTAGGAAAATAGGCTGCTGTATGCTAGTACGACGTTTCGTCAAATAATTGACTTCATCAGGTACAAATTTAGTAGCAATAGAAACAGACCCTATGACAGAGAATCCACGCAAGCCAAGGTAACAGAGCACAAATGTGACAGCACAAAAACAAATACTTTTATAGACACACAACAGAGGGAGGGGAAAGTTGACATCTGGGGTAGAGGCATCCAATGGGGGGCCGGTGCATCACAACAATTTTGAAATTTGGGGTGGAGAGCCAATGGGGGGTCAGGAGGATAAACAGCTTTGAGATTTGAATTGGGCCAATAGGGAGGTTGAATTTTCAAATGTATTGTGCAATAATGCAACAATGTAGCATAATTTTGTCACCAGCAGGTGGAGTGAGGAGGACCATGGTGCCTGCACCTTCCGGAGCCGCCAGCAGGGGTCGCTGATTGTCCCTAAACCGGGTGGTGTTGGACTGACAGCTCGCGACAGAATTTAATAAAAACATAATCAAATGAACCCGTTGCATTAAATTATTGCAGTGGAGGACAAAAAACAAATAACAGAAAAGAATAAAAACATAAAAGATCGAACGTGCCCCGAATAATAAAATGTGTAATAATGTGACCGTAAATACGGTTCAAACATTAGAAGCATCCTTATTTGCATTATATATACATTTTAAATTACATATATACAATAGGGAAGAGGAAGCAGCAGGTGAGTAGGGGATGGGAGATGAATGAGAGGGGACTGGGGGACACGGGATGGTGGAGAACGATAAAAATCGAATAAAATAAATTAAATTGAGGGCCTAGATAAAGGGGGAAGACGCAGTAAGGGTCAATGGGGAGCCGGGAGGGTAAATGAATGAATTGGTGAAAGTAGGGGGGGCGATCGTAAGGTCGAATTAAACCGCAATAAAAACATAGCGTGTAAACAATGTTATTTTTGTACGTTGTACTACCATCAAACATCCAGGAGATGGAGCATGGAGAACCGTGGTGTTATAATGAATTTTGGTCACCAACAGGGGGTGCTAAGTGACTCCAAACCATATTAATGTTGGAGATCCAAGATGGCGGCCTCCGTGGGCAGAAACGTAAACAAAACATTAAATAAGAGCGGTATTAGGGGTCACAGAAATCCAAATGTGTGACGATAAATAGTAAAAGTAGAACAAAAGACGAACCAGCGGAGAACAAAACACAAAAAAGCTACAAATTGAGCCGAAAAACTTAAAAGAGTTCGGACCAAAATGACCGCAGAGTGTTTTCGTTCCCCGTGGTCAGCAGGTGTCGCCAAATAGACCAAAACCATGCGTTCCTATTAAAACAGTGGGTCAAATCAATGTACTGTCGAGGTTTGAAGAGTACATTAAAGCACTTTAAAGGAATGATGTGGTAACGTGATCGCTTGAATAAATAAGAATGGCAGGGAAGGGGGGGGGGGGCACAGGACATCAATAGAATAATTACACAGGGTGCATTTGGAAACCATATTAAAAGTAATATTGTTTGTAAATAGGAATGTATGAAAAATAAAAAATAGGGGGACGAAGGGGGGCTGGGGCAGGGGGGCAGAATAAACACAAACACATAGTAAGAAAAATAAGAAAGGGGGATCCTTTGTGGGGGGCCGGGGGCTGGGGTGGAGGTCATGTAAGGGGGCCTTTGGGGGGTAGGGAAGGGAGAGGTTGGGGTTAGGGTCAGGGGTGGGAGAGGTTAGGTTTAGGGCCAGGGGGCGGGGTCAGGGTAAGGGCTAGGTAAGGGAGGGGGTTGGGGTTAGGGTCAGGGGTGGGAAGGGTTAGGTTTAGGACCGGGAGAGGGTCGGGGTTAGGGTTAGGGTCAGGTGAGGGAGAGGGTTAGGGTTAGGACAGTCAGCAATTAACGACGCCACGGTGGCGTCGCTGGCACGGGCCATCATCAGGCGGCTCCCCAGGGGTCCCCGACCCACCCCAACGTTCAAACCAAGGGGTTGCATGGTCCCCAGCCTGTCAATCCAAATCCTCTCTGACCTGCGCCGTTGGGCGGCAGACCAGAAGGGGTTGGCTTCTAGCACGTCGTTTCTCTCCGCGTCGGCCCGGGCTAACCCATGCGGGGGTGTCGAGCCGGAGGGCGGTGGAGGAGGAGGAGGGGGGGGAAGAGGAGAAGAGGAAGGTCCGGGAGCGGGCATGGCTGCGACTCGTCGGCGGAGGCGGCTGGACGCGAGCCTGGTCCTTTGAGCCAACGGTGTGGGGCTCTGGAGAAGTCCCGGGGCTGCAGGCCGTGGAGGAGAGGGGGTAAGGGGAACGGGAGAGGAAGAGGAGGCGGGGGGGATGGGGGGGCACAGGGGCGGAGAAGAAGGAGAGGAGGAAAAGGCCAGCGAAGAGGTAGGCGACGGCAGCCTGGCCGGGGAGCGCCGTTCAGCAGGTCCTACCCCCACGTCGAGGGCCTCCGGACCGGGTCCAGGGGACCGGAGGCCGGGGGCAGGAGGCGGTGGTCCAGCAGGTAGGGTGAAGCGTGGCAGCACGGCTCCAGGGGCGGGTTGCGGGAACAGCTGGACCAGAGGGACCGGAACGTCCAGATCCTCTCTGAGGCGAGAGCGCAGCGCGCTCACCGTCTCCGGGCGCAGGCGTTGGCCGAAGTGGCGTTGAGCCCAGGCCAGGGCCACGGTGAAGCTCGGGCGCCAGATGGGGTCTGGAAGGAGGAGGAGAGCACCCACCTTCTCGTCCACCGCAGCCTTGTAGTGGTCCCGGAGCAGCAGCATGCTGGTGTACCGCCAGTTGCGCGCATCACCGTCAATCAGCTGCGCGGTCGCGGCGTTGGGGACAGCAGGGCGAATGGAGACCCTCAGGGACTCAGCTAGCCTGGCGACGACGGGAAGGGGCTCCGGGCCCTCGGCGTTGGCAAGGTGGTGAGAGGCCTTCAGGGCCGCCAGGAGTCCGGGTCGTCAGAGAGCTGAGCAGCCGGGCCACGCGGCGCCTGCCTGGGTGGAGGCGGACGCGCAGACCCAGTGCGCGCCGCGGTGGTGACCGGAGGTCGGGGCCGGTCGCGGGGTCGTGGGTCGGGACGCGAAGGTGGAGGTCTCACCTGCGGTCGTGCCCTGCGGGGTCCGGCGGGGGGGCTCGGAGCTCGGGCGGGATGGCGAGGAGCCCGACGCGTCTCAGGAGCGCGGCGATGGAGAGGGTCCTGCGCCTCACGGCGAGGAGGTGGGTAGGCCGGTCGGCGTGGAGGCGAGTAGGCCGGTCCGTGGGCCTGGACCAACCCTCGTGGTGGTGACGGGTAGGCCCGTAGGGAGACCAGTCCCTGACGGGCCTCGCGTGTTGCTCCCAACGTCTGGGAGACGGGTGGCGTGGGGCCCAGATTATTCGTGTCCGTGGTCGAAGTGATGGAAGCGGGCCTCCGGAGCAGGTGCAGCCCACGCGGAGAAATCCATCAGCGGTGGGGGGTAGTGGGGGTCCCGAGGAGTCCGCCTGCGACGTCCCCGTTGGACCAGGGTCCCCTCACCGTCATCTTGAAGCTGGTTCGGTTGCATGTTTCTTTTCGAATAGTTCGAATTCAAATTAAAACGGAAAGTATCTAAGCTATACTGAAATAAACTAAACTGAACTGTAAGGTAATGAGACAAGTGCGATCCAGCCAATATCCGATTTATTTGGAAATTAGGCTGCTGTGGGCATAGTACTACGTTTCGTCAATACAATGACTTCATCAGGTACAAATAGCATAGAAACAGACCGTATAATGGAGAATCCAGACAAGCCGTGGTTACAGAGCACAAATGAGAGACAACGAAAACAAATATTTGTATGCAGACGTGTAGGAGGGAGGGGGGACTTGAGGTCTGGGGCAGAGACATCCAATAGGGGGCCAGGGCATCAAAACAATTTCAAATTTAAACATGAAAAGCCAATGGGGGGGTCAGGTGAAGAGCCAATGAGAGGTCAGGAGGGTAAACAACTTTAAAGTTTGAATTTGGGCCAATCAGGGGGTCGAATTTCAAAAGTAATGCTGAAGGAATGCAACATTATATCACTTTTGCTGTGTTTCTCCAGGTCACCAGCAGGTGGAGCCCGGAGGATCATGGTGTCTGCACCAACCGGAGCCGCCAGCAGGGGCTGCTAAGTCGCCTTAAACCGGGTGGTGTTAATGCCCTGTTTACACCTACCCGATAGTGGGCCCCGATGGTGCCCGATGGCTAAATCAGCAGCTATCGTTATTACATCGGCAAATAGCGTGGTTGCATCGGGAAACACCGTTACTCTTCCCGGGAACATCGTTAGACAACGGGAAGAAACGGGAAGAAATGCTCAATGATCGGGCAACAACGGGCAACATCGGCAAAGAACGAACATGTTTGTTAATTTTGGGTCAATCGGGGTAGAATCGGTTACCAGGTGTTGCTATGGGCTAATCGGCTATAATCGGGAATAGAACGGGAGTATAACGTAAGACATCGCAAATCGTTCGGGAATTTTCCTGGGCACATCGGCTATATTCGTTAATCTTCCGCGCTTTATCGTGTTTTATCGTCTTTATATCGGCAACCTCAACACACGAAAGACCCTCGAGAACCCTAGACAAATAACGATTGTGAGTGACCAGATTGTGTTAAGGAAGACCCTCAATCTGCCACTTGTGTATAAATAGGGGGTGATGGATGGATGTCCTACTTTTATAATTACAGGGTACTTCGCCCATTTAGAACCGGCGTTCTATTATTATAAAATCACTATTGTAATATAAATAAATAGATTAATAAATATCAGTCTAAACCAGTCTCCCCTTTGCCTTCTCCCGAAATGACGCCAAATGACGCCAAACGCGTCATTTGACGTGTTTGGCGTCATTCGAAATGACGTCAAATGACGCTAAACGCACTTCGGGTGTCTTCCCTGGCATACATCGTTATGTTATCGTTATAACATCGGGTATGTGTAAATGCTACCCCGATAAATTGACCCGATCATACATTTTTAGCCCGATGTCACCCGAATCACCCCGACTTCCACATCGGTGGTCCATCGGCCATTAGCGGCCATTAGCGGGATGGTGTAAACGGGGCATAAGGAAGCAGAGATGACGGCCGTAATAGAAATAATTAAAAAGACAATAAAAGAATACCGTTGTATTGAATTATTGCAGTATGGGGGTCAAGGTGATACAATCCAAGGGTAAAAATCTATACAAAAACATAAAAGGCAAAATGTACATTAATGCGACCGTGATGCGGGTTCATACATTAAAAGCATTGATTTTTACATGTATATATGCATTTGAAAAAATGTATATAAACATAAAAGAAGAGGGAGCAGCAGGTAAGTGGAGGAAAGGGGATAAGTGAGAAGGAGGCATGGAATGGGGGGCACGGGACACTGATAAAGGATAAAAATAAATAAAAATATGGGCCTGGATGGAAGAAGGAGCCGAGGGAAAGGTCAAAGGGGAGTCGGGAGGGTGAATCAAATTGTACTTACAAGTGGGGACGGTAATAAGGTCAAATTAGACCGTTATAAAACCGTTTTGATAATGTTGTATTTTTCCGTTGCAATACCATCAAACAAACAGGAGATGGAGCATGGAAAGCCGTGGCGTTGGTGTTAGTCTGCATCACCGACAGGGGGTGCAAAGTGACGCAAAACAATAATGGAATGGGGGACACGGGACATGGATAAAGGATGAAAACTAATGAAATTAAATAAAAGCAAGGGCCTGGATGAAGGGAGGAGCAGAGGGAAAGGGCAATGGGGAGCTGGGAGGGTTAATGAAAATATAATTACAATTGGGGCCGATAATAAGGTCGAATTAGATCGTTATAAAAACGTTTTGATGTTATTGTACTTGGACGTTGCAATACCACCAAACATCCAGGAGATGGAGCATGGAAAGCCGTGGCGCTGGCGTTAATCTGGGTCACCAACAGGGGTGCAAAGTGACGCCGAACAATAAAGGTAAATATTGTGTTCGTTTAAACAGGGTTAATGCATTAAAGATATATTAAAGGAAGAGGGGCAGCAGGTGAGTGGGGGATGAGGAATAAGTAAATAAAAGGATGACAGGGAAGGGGGGCACGGGGCATATAACAAAAAATACCAAATAATAACAGTGGGTGCAGTGGAAGATCATATTAATATAATATTGTTATTAATAATAATATACATATATATATATATATGAAAAATAAAAAATAGGGGGACGTAGGGGGGGCCCGGGGCTGGGGTGGGGGGGCAGAATGAACACACATACATGTTATGAAAAATAAAAAATGGGGGGACGGAGGGGGGGCCCTGGGGCTGGGGTGGGGGGGGGGCCAGACGACGTTGCAGGAGAGTAGTGTGAAGGTCTGCGAGATAGGGGCACCGGCTCGACAGTTGAAGATGTACTTCAGGTTAGTAAAATAGGGGTCGAAGGTTGTGCGTATTGCCTTGTTGAGTGCCGTATGGACTAGCATGTCCTGCAGATTTTTATTACGGCGGTATGACATTACAATTTTAAAAGAAGCGAGTGGGGCGGTTTGAGGTTTGGCAGAATTAAAATGTTGTTTTATAGCTTGCTTGAGGGGGCCTAGTTGTCGCGAGAATGTTGTAATGAATGGAATTAACCTATGTTCCATGTTCTGGCCGGCCTGGCTGGAAGAGGGCGGTCACTTCCCCTTTAATAGTCAGAAGAAAACGTTTGGAATAGCCGCGAGGTCTAAGGGCCTTGAAAAGGGTCCTGGTGGCCTCCTCTACGTGGTGGGGTAGAGAGCAGATGCGGTGGAAACGGATTAGTTGTGACTTGATGATGGAGCTGAAAGTATGCCGGGGATGGTAGCTGGTGTTAAATAATAAGGAATGCCTGTCAGTGTCTTTAAAATAAACCTTGGTTGCTAATGTTTTGTGTCCATCCTTCGTCTCTGTGAAAAAAACTATCGTGTCAAGGAAGGGGACCTGCTGAAGATGGAGAGTGTGTTTGAGTTTGATACGGGGGTGGTGTGAGTTGAGGATATGCATAAAGTGGTTGAATTCCGTTTCGGTTTTGTCCCAGAGTCCAAAGATATCATCTAGATAGCGGAAATAAATTAAGGGGCGTGACGGGCATTTAAGAAATGCAGATTCCTCCCAGTCGGCCAGATAAATGTCTGCGTAGGCCGGTGAATATTTCCTCCCCATGGCGCAGCCGCATATTTGTAGAAAGAACGATTTGTCGAATAAAAAGTCGTTAAGGGTAAGAGCGATTTCTAAAAACTTTAAAATAAATGTATCAGGACGAGATGGATCAGGTGACGAAGCCAATGCTTTTTTCACCGTCTCAAGGCCCAGGACAGTGTCGATGTTCGTGTATAAGGAATCTACATCGATTGAAAAGATAAACGTGTTATCGGGGACGGTGAGATTTTTTAACTTGTTAACAAATGTATACGTGTCCTTGAGGTAGCTCGGGTGAGTATGGGATAGGGGGTTTATATAAAAATCTATAAACTCCGCCAAATGGTACGATTCAGAGCCACAGTCACTTACTATGGGGCGTCCCGGAGGGACCACGAATGGAACAGTCCAATTTTCTGGGGGTTTGTGTATTTTGGGGAGAAGGCAGAATAATTAAGACTCTAACCATCGTCTGAGTCTCCAGGTACATGGGCTGCGTGAGAGAGTTAGTAGATGGGGTCATTAAGTTGACGTGTCGCCTCCAGAATGTAATTAGTTCGATCCTGAATTACAATTTGCCCTCCCTTATCCGCCGGTTTAATAATAATCTCATGGCGAGATTTTAATTTGTTGAGGGCCTGTTGTTGATGGACAGTAATATTGTCCTCCCCTACAGGACGTCGAGGTCGGAGGTCACGGAAGGAACGGAGGTCCTGATCGATGAGCTGGCGTATAGGCTTCGAGATGGATTTCATGGCTGGTTCCCAGATAGACGTTGTAGTCTCAACAGGTCACGGTCTGGGAGTGACGGTGTCGGGATGAAGATGAGGGCTCGTTTGAGGACCTCCTGTTCTGACGGGGACAGATGAAGAGCAGAAAGGTTAGTGACGTTAGATACTGAGGACGGAGGGGACGGCGCTGCGCCTGGTGGTCTAGCTATAAATCCAGCTGAGTCAGCCAGTCATCCAGCATAGACTTCGCTGTCTCCGGAGTCCAGTGAATGTTGTCATGGGCGGTCTGGAATTTAAGTGTCGACAGTGTGTTAAGGTAGCCAGCACGTGAGTCAACGTCCTCGATATTATCTCTAATAAAGTCGTTAAAAGCCTTGACACAACGGAGTTGGGTGGCGGATAGTTTAATAGATACCGTTAAGAGGGGAATAGCAATGCCAGCCTGGGGGAATTTTTCTCTGGCTGTCCTAATTAAACGTCGGGTGTCCTTGATTATTGTGATGGCTGTTTGTTCTCTAAGACAGTTGTTTTTGCCGATGGATAACAAAATGAGTTTAGTGTCCGGTCTGGGAGATGTGTGTCTCAGTAAGACGGCTGTTAGGTGTCTTAATGTAGCTCCTGGAAAGCTGTCTATTTGGATGTCGTCCATTTTTCTTTTTGGAATCCGGGCCAAGTTTGAATCGCCCGTGATAATTATGGGTTTTCTGATAGGGAGGGACCACATAGTGGCTTTGCGGTTCGTAGGGGGGTGTATGCAGGGCTGGTGGTAAGAAGTACTGAGCATAGAGGAAGAGAAAAGGGACGGAGAAGTCGGGGCTTGGCGACTCGGATCTTCCCCCACTGGGGCAAGGGCAACATCAGCAGGAGTGGTCAGAGGAGGCGTGAGAGGGCAAGGGTGAATCTCAACGCAAACTGTGAGTGGGTCCGATTCTTAATTGAACCATTATTAATGATGTTTATCTTTTTCATTGTCAGGGAAGGTTCCTCCGCCTGGCCAGGTGGTGGAGAGGTCAGCGCCGGCGAGGAGGACGGCGGGCAGAGCCGCCTCCGGGTCGCGTCACCTGTAGGGGAGAGACGGCTGGGTCTAGGGGTTGAGGGAGCGAGAATGGTGACTGGGGGCTCGGGGTCCGGCGTGGGAGATCCAAGGCTCGTCTCCAAGACGCAAGGAGGCTCAATGACTGCCGAGGTGGTCCGCACCGGTGGGACGACCGGAGGCGGACGCGGCCTGGTCACTGGTAAGCGCTGTGGCAGTGGGGGGCGGCTAGGCCGCGGTGGTTGAGGGGCCTAGCCGCTCAACCAATACAGATGTGGGAGGAAAACAGTGTTGGATTAAAGTCTTTACATTTTTAATCATATACTCCATTGTGTTCTCTTTGATTTGGTTTAAGACCAGATCGTCAGGTGCCGCCGGTTTGATGAATGCTGTAAGTTGAGCTACCTTCCTAGCCATCCCTAATGGTGGGATGCCTGTTCTAATGGATTCTTCTAACATTTCTGTGTGATGAATTGATTGTAGTATTTGAAAATAATGTTTAATTAATTTCGGGTCTAGATCGGTTGAAAGACTCGTCCCGACCGGAGTCAATTTCAAAAGAGAATGTTTCTGTGGGTCTGTGGGGTGAGTAGGCCTACCCAATAGGCTAAACCTATTTCTAAAATCATTAGCCATTTCGTTGGGAGAAAATGGAATGAAAATAAAAAAGGCCCAGGCCTATTTACAAAAACAGGAGGGGGTTTGGGAGTTGGAGTTTAAAAAGAACCAACGTACAAAAAATAAGGAAAAGATAATAGAGAGATGTAAAATCAACTAAACTAAATAAGGTTAAAACCATAGCTTGCAAAAAATGGAGATTAAAACAATAGATGTAGTTATCACCATACGATAAACAAAGAATGTAAAATAATAACGGCAAAATAGAAGACTGTTGATCCGGTCAGCTGGTGCAATGTCTAGCTAGGGGGCATGGTTAGCTTAGCAAGGAAGCAGGATAACGTTGATTCCCCCAATCGGTTCAGTCGAGTGGTTTTTAGCTGGGAGGTAGGCTGTGCTTGGGTTAGGAGACAGGGTGTCGTTGATCCGCCCGATGGGGTTGTAGAATATCCCAAAACTGTTACAGTCCAAAGTTAAAAAAAGATGAACACGTAGATGTCTCTGTACTCACCAGCCAAAAAAGGGGGGGCCATTTATAGGAGATTTGATTAAAACCAAAGGGAATAAGGTAATTTCCACAGGTGGTAAAAAAGAATAAAGTTTATTCGCTCCAAAATGCAGGTCAACTAAGTTAAGACAAACTTTGTTTAAAAGTAACTTGAAAAAAACAAAGTAAAAGAAGTAAAATACATCCAAATTAGAAACTAAAAAAAAGGGTTAGGGTTGGGTTCAAAAGCAAAGGTCGGCGCGCCACATGCGGCGACGCCGGGTGCACGGGCCATCATCACACAACTAACCTTTATCTCAAACCCAACCCCACACTATGAGATGATGTCCTGGAGGTATGCTACGGAGAGGCCTCCGTATCTGAGCCCCTCAGTGGTGGAGCAGCCGAACGAGGCTTCCCGGCAAGCCTCCTGGCGGTGCTGGCACGTCTAGAAAACATGCGTGCGTGTGCCATCGGCGTGACGCCGTCCGCGGGCGGGTCAAGGGTCACACGGGACCTTCTGGCGGTATGGGCGTGTCCAGGATGGCGCTGTCAGCCGGAGGGTTGAAGGTCTGCCGGGCGCGGTCGGAGCCAACGGGGCTGCCGACAGGGACAGCGTCCCGACGAGCGTTGGTCTGGGCAGACCCACTGGGGGGTGTCATGCCGGGAGACGCAGGAGCTGGCTGAAGGGGCGTGGCGAGGGTCCGGCGCCGTGGCAGGGCGGAAGCGCTGGTCTGGGCAAACACATGGGGAGGTGTCGTGCCGGGAGACGCAGGAGCTGGCGGAGGGGGCGTGGCGAGGGTCCGGAGCCAAGGCAGGACGGAGGTAGGTGTCGTTCTCTGCGGCAGGGGCGCGGCCGGAGGGGGTCTCAAGACTGCAGGGAGAGGGGGGAGGAAGTGGGGAGGAACAGAGAGGAGAAGAGGGAATAGCAGCTGTTCTGGGACGGAGAGCGGTCCTTGCGGTCATCGCTGTTCAGGGCCCCGGGGTCCGGGGAGGGAGGCGGCCGGTCGGAGGAGGGCAGGGAGCCGTCACGCAGGGCGTCCGCAGGGTCCGGGGCATCAAGCTCACGCCTGAGCTCGGAGCGGAGGGCGTCCAGCGTGTCCTGGCGGAGGCGGTGGCCGTACTGGCGAGCGGCCCAGGAGGCAGCCACATCGAAGTTGCGGCGCCAGGCAGGGTCCGCAAGGCAGGAGAGGTCGCTCACCTTCTGGGCCACCGTAGCCCTGTAGTGGTCCCGCAGGAGGATGGTGGTGGTGTGTCCCCAGTCACGAGCGTTGCCATCAAGAAAGGCAAGGGTCGCGGCGTTGGGGACAGCAGGGCGGATGGAGGCCGTCAAGGAGGCGGTAAGCCTGGCGATGATGGGGAGAGGGTCCGGGCCGGAGGCGTTGTCCAGGTGGTGGGCCGCCTTGATGGCCGCGAAGATAAGGCGGTTCTTCAGCGCGAAGTCCGGGTCATCGGAACGCGGGGCGTCCGGAGCTAGGGGTCTGGAGCGCGCGGCAGACGTCTCCGGAGGTTCGGGATGTGGTGGAGGGCGGGGTCGGGCACGGGGCCTAGGACCCGGTCTGGAGGGCACCTGGTGGTGTGGTCGTGGAGGGCTGGTAGGTAGGCCTCGGTCACGGGCGTCGGGGCGGAAGTTCTGGCACGCGTTAGCTTCGTGGTAGCTGCGCTCATCTCGTCGTGGCGAAAACGCGGACCGGTAGGCCTGAGGCAGGAAAGCTGGGGGATACGAGGCCGACTCGAAGGGAGACGGGTCCCGGGCGGGTCGTGAGCGGGCTTCCCAGTCACGTGGAGGGGGGTCGCGGGGAACCCAGTCGTGTCCATAAGGGTCCGCGAATGACGCGTAAGTGCGTCTCATGGTATGCGGGGGTCTAAAGGGTAGACTAACCAGAGGGGGGATATCCGATGGGTCCCGGGGTCTATGGTGGCGTCTTCCGTGCTGGACCAGGGTCCAGTCGTCGCGCTGGCTCGGAGCAGGCATCATCAACCGTAGGTTGCGTGAAAGGCGAATGGCGAAAGGTTAAAAACTAATAAAAACACGAGTGGTCCGGTAAAAAGTCTGGTTTTATTTGGGTTTAATTACCGTTTATGCAGGTACGACGTTTCGTCACAATAGTGACTTCATCAGGTACAACAGAGCAAAAGCTAACCGTGAAAAATGTCCATACAATTACAAAAAACGAGCCGCGGTAACAGTGACAGTAGTAGACGCGTACACACACGTTCCACTGAGACACGTGTCGGGTGAGGGAGAGTAGCCGTGGACTCTGCACGACCCTGAGCCAATCAGAGTCGTGCAGGGGAGGCGGGACTCTGCGTGCAACCCGGGAGGCAGAGGGGCCAATCAGGTGCCGGGCTGAGTAAACAATTTCAAATTTGCGAAGATTGTATCAAAGGTCACGAATGTATCAAAATAGAGAGGCCGCCTCCCAGATGAGGGGGGGGGGGCAATCAGGTGTCAGGTCAGGTAAACACCGTTCGAATTTGAAAAATGTGTCAAGCGTCATAGCTAGTGACGGTCGCCCGGAGACGGGGGGACCAATCACAAGCCAGGACGGGTAAACAACACTGAGCCGTGACAATGGGTGATCCCTGCCAGCAGAGGACGCCAAAAAAGCCGATACCTAGTGGCAGTCGGGACACAAGGGGAAACACACAAAAAGCGAACCAAATGTAAACGAACGTACCAACAGGACATAAACGAATACATTGGACGGGGCAGGTGAATAAATAACAATAAACAAAATAAAACGCATTAAAATGAGGGGACAAAGGGGCAAATAAACAAAGAAAAAGAATAGAATAACGCAAAAGCGTCACAATACGAATGTGTAACGTGTCACGATTCTAAAATGGCGGCCCGGAAGTGGGGGAGCCAATCAAACGCCAGAGCAGAAAGACAAGCCAGAACGGCTGCAATCAAACCCAGTGGACACCAGAGGACGCCAAACAAACCGGTACCAGGTAGCAGTCGGAATACATGGGGAACTACAAACAGAGTGAACGGGACAGATAAAATAATGCAAACAAACGTACCAAGAGGACATAAACAAATGCATTAAGCGGGGCAGATGAATAAAAACAATAAACACAATACAATAAGGGGATAAATGAAAGATAATAAACGGATAAATGAATAGATAAATCAATAGAAACTAATGGAAACAACCGAGAGACAGACGCACACACACACACACGCACGAGCGGTGCTGGGTCAGGCCAAACGGGGGGGACCTGAGAACGGTGGTGAGGGGGACCAGAAGAGGGTTAGGGTTAGGGTCAGGGTCAGGGTCCGGGTCAGGGTTAGGGTCAGTCGCTAAGGGTGGTCAGTGGGACCCGACACGTGTAACCTCATCTCTGAGTCGAGTGGTGGTTTCTAAATGCTTTTAAGCTGACTTTCCCGCTGTGTGTGTGTGTGTGTGTGTGTGTGTGTGTGTGTGTGTGTGTGTGTGTGTGTGTGTGTGTGTGTATGTGTGTTCATGTCTGTGTGTGGGTTTGCTTGTGGGTGTGTCTGTTCATCCATGGCTTTGTGTCGGGGTAAACCCTGACACGCTTGTCCACGGTGAACGAGTCTGCACAGCTCCTGACGTGTTGGAGGACTATTGATGTGAACCGTTCCAGGTCCTCATGCTCGTATTCCTCCCATCCGGTGTCATGGAGACTGATCTGCAGTGGCGTGGGGTCTGCTGGCCAGGTTTTGGCATTCCTAGTGGTGATGGGAGTACTTTTCCTGATGGGGCTGTACACTGGAATCAAAAGGATGGACACATGGTCTGACTGGCCTAGGTGAGCCAGCGGTCTAGCTATGTTGGCTAGTTTAATGTTGGTATAAACCTTGTCCAGTGTCTTCACTCCCCCCGTGGCACATTTAACGTGCTGGTAGAATTTCTGAAGTACTACCTTTAGATTGGCGTGAATAAAGTCCCCGGCGATGATGCGGACTGCCTCAGGGTCCGTGCTCTGATGACGTCATGTAGCTGAGTCAGTGCTATGTTAGCATCAGCGTCGGGAGGTTTGTAAACAGCTGTGATCAGCATGGCATTGAATTCCCTCGGGAGGTATGTAGGCCGACATTTAACTGTGATATATTCCAACTCTGGGGAACAGTGGGTACTCAAAGTTCTAGTGTTGGAGCTCCAGCTGTCTTTAGTGAAAATGAGTAGGCCGCCACCACCTTGTTTCCCACTAGCCTTGATTATATCAGCTCTGTGAGCTGCACGTCCATCCAGTGCTACCGCAGAGTTGGGAATGGACGCCTGGAGCCAGGTTTCCGTGAAAATGAGCACAAAGCTTGCCTTCACGATGTTGTTAGTTACAACCCACAGTCTCAGTTTGTCCGTCTTGTTAGCGATTGAGCTAACGCTTGAGAGGAAAATACTTGGCAAAGCCGGTTTGTCCGGGCATCTCTAGTCCTCCCATGCGGCCCCCGTCGTTGCTTACGATCCCCTCGCTGTCGCTTGCGCATCAGATCCGGGACCGTGAACCGTCTGTCTCCCGGTGTCCGGGCGATGTCTTCGGGTACTCCGTGTTCACCTAGGTATTCAGCTGAGATGTTACTCTCGCTGTGTGTACCGATCCCTAGCAAGTCGTGTCTGCTGTAGGCTGTGTGTGCACAGCAAATGTCTACTGGTACTAAAACTAAAACTGAGACAAACATAAAACCGTACATAAATAAACCAGACAAGGCACCATCCGGAGGAGCTCCAAGCCGCGTGTCTCTGTGTGCCGCCATCTTGCACATACTTCCTATGAGCTGTGTTCGTAATCTGTGTATAAAAACAAGAGATAGTGATGGATAGAGGATATCTCTCAGATAGCACTTGTTATGCTGCCATTACGTCTGCACATTATTATGGCTCCTATTGCACTCCTACCATCCCTGGAGAGGGATCCCTCTTCTGGGTTCCTTCTCCAGCTTCCCTGATATTGGGGGGGGGTTCCCTGCCCTTTGGGGGGCTAGGGTCAAGAAGGGGCCTGTGAAGCCCTTCAGATCTCTGGTCAAGGGCATTCTAAACTGTTTGACCTGATGGGGATGTGGTGTTTCAAGGCTGCTCGGACGGCCGGGGAGTTTCCACCTCAGAGCCATCCCACCAAATACAGACATGTTGCCATGGAGAATATATTGTGAAATACACTCAATAATTATTCTGACGACATGGAAAAAAAACACAAGACTACACACACACACACACACACACACACACACACACACACACACACACACACACACACACACACACACACACACACACACACACACACACAGACCACCGATAACAAGGGGTTATCAAAGAGTTTAGCGTCCTGGGGCTCTACGTATCTGGAGACGCAACGGTTCAAAGGAGGAAATGAAGATCTCAAGGTAAAAAAGTTTCTTCATTACTATTACCACATAAGCCTGCAAGCCTGCAAGTATCCATCACAGCTTGCACAACAGCAAAGATGTTTGTGTGTGTGTGTGTGTGTTTGTGTGCGTGTGTGTGTCAACATTAACTTTTTATGAGGCCTTTTCCCTCGGATAAGTACATTAACCTTTTACTTGTCAAAGCACAAAAGTCACTTTTACGAGTAAAAATGTGTCATCTTACAATTCAAAAAAAGTTCATGTTGTTCGCGAACGCAGAATGCGGAATTCAAAAGAACCAACAGTTGCAATCCTTTACACCATGTCAACCACATCACTCCTCTCAATCACACCACCTCTGAGCAATGTTTAAATCCTCACTTCTTCTCAATAGACTTAGCATCTTTAAACTGTTCAGGAAGTCCCATAGACCAGTCACCCTTCATGGAGACACAGCTGGGTCCAGGGGAGTCTGCTCTCTCCTGCTGCTCTGGGCGTCACCACAACACAGCTGTTACTCAGACTAATGATGAAGTCATGATATACATCCAAACAGTGTCAACATGGAAATATTTTGGCAAGACTTTACAATAAGGTACGCAAAAACATGGGTAGTTATTGAGGGACGAATGAGCAGAGCCGGACAGTAACGGAGTACATTTACTTGAGTACAGTACTTAAGTACAATTTTGAGGGATCTGTACTTTACTCGAGTATAATTTTTTGGGAGTACTCATGACTTTACTCAAGTACATTTGAGAGGCAAATATTGTACTCTTTACTCCGTTACATTTCTATCCATAACCGTGAGTACCCGTTACTCCTTCTGAAAAATAAAAAATAAAAGGAGAAAAGAAAAATCACGGAAACCCTCAATTTGTTGTTTCCCTCTCAAACGTGATTCCCTCTCAAACTGATTAGGACAGCCTTCAGCCTATCAGCAATCACCTTTGCTTTCCGCCAAAGCCAACTCCATGGTCAGAATTAGATGAGAGACGATTGTTGATTTGATTGATAAAAAAACGGAGAAACTCACACATACATAGAATTGTTAGCTGAATTTTCTTTTCTGATATTGCATATTTATGTAAGCTGAGCAATTGTTTTTATGTTCTTGAGTATACTGTTATACTGTTATACTTGAGGTTGGATCCCTAAGTACCAACGCGCTCCCGGGTGGGGCCCGAGGTTGGGTTTCTAAAACTGAGTCACCAACGTTCTCCCAGGCAAAACCCTTGAGGTTGGATTTCTAAATCTAAACTAAAAAGAAAATAGAGTCTGAACCGAGCGCTACGGTGCCAGAGTCCCTAAGATGAAAATCTATTGCTATGAAGGCCACAGTTTTTTGGAAGCAGAAGAGCAGGGCAGAGCAGAGCACACGACACCAACCAACAGCAGAGAACCAAAAAACCAAGTAACGACGAGCTTTCCTGAAGAATGCGTGGAATAAGGAACCAGTTATTGTGGTTTCCTGTGGACTTGGGATTTATTGGGATTTTTTTAGACGAGCTTTCTCTGCAGATTTCCCTGTTTTACTCTCCTGATAACAAAAGATCCTTTGATAAACCTTCCAGAGTTTCCCTTATTTTGCCCGAGGGGCAACACAAGAAGCTTGAAGTTGTGCACATGCTATCACGCGCCGAGTGTTCATACATCATGGGGTCTAAAGGGACACATGTTCTTTGTATTCCTCCAATGTTTCTCAACAAGGAGATATGTTTAAGCATTCAATTTACTACATAAAAAAGGGTATATAATGTAACCAGTTGGCTCTATGGTAAGACATTTTAAGGCACACAATTTTAACACATAAGAATATCTAAAGTAAGCAATTTACTTTCTCATTAGATATA
Organism: Gadus morhua; assembly: GCF_902167405.1. Taxonomy (NCBI): domain Eukaryota; kingdom Metazoa; phylum Chordata; class Actinopteri; order Gadiformes; family Gadidae; genus Gadus; species Gadus morhua. The sequence goes on along the minus strand of NC_044060.1, from coordinate 26,999,178 downwards.
AGAGGTACACAAGAAGTTATAAAGAAACCAATTTTCTTTATCATAACATATATGTAAGCACACAAAAAGTTATAAGGTAACCAATTTACCTTATCTTAGGATATATGTAAGCACACAAGAAGTTATAAGGTAACCAATTTACCTTATCGTAAGATATATGTAAGCACACAAGAAATTATATGGTGGCCTTGTTGACAGCATGGTGTCACAGCATGATTCTGGAGTGATTCTTGAACGGCTAGGTGCATTAATACAGTGAGTCCTATCGGGACACACGTCAGTGCCTTAAGAATAATAATATATTAATCAGAAATTATAAATAAAACATTAAATGTTATTGTATTACTCACTCTATTTAGGCCCACGTTGTATTATATGCACAGACAGACGGCCGGACAATCTCTCTCTGTCTCTCTTTCTCTCTCCCCGTCTCTCTCTCCCCGTCTCCCCCTCCTCCCCCGTCTCCCTCCCTCCCCCGGTCTCCCTCGTGATTCAATGAATAATTCACATAATAGACTTTAAAGTTAAATGTCTCTTTTATTTAAAACATGTCTTTCATTAACATACGGTGCATATTAAGATCACATTAATAACATTTCCATCTCACTCCAGATTCAATGCATCTCGGTCGAGTGTGTCTTGACGAGGCTGGCTGCTAGCGCCAGCTTCAGGGGCTGTGGCAGCTCGTACCTGCGAGCTTGCTACCAAACGTTTTGCGTTGAGGTGATATTTAAGGGTTGATGAACTCCGGTGATAGGAAAACTCCTTACTACAGAGATTGCAGATAACGGTGTTGCTATCTACAGTTCCGTCCGGGAGTTTAAACTTAAACTTTCCGTGCACGGGGCCGACAGCGTCTTCTCGTCTGCCTCCATTTTGTTTCAACGCAAATGATGCACCGGGTCAAAGGGCACTATAGAAGTGCGATTAATGTTTTTTTTTTTTTTTTTTTTTCTGTGATTAATTAATCGAAATTAACGCTTCTTCCTCACGATCCGCTAGCTGCCCGTCCCATAAGCAGGCTGTCAAAAAAACGCGTCTCTCTAGGCAGCCTAGGCTACGAGATCGCACACAGAAACAAATGGTACTACCAACACCTCAAAATCAAAATAAACAGTGTTCCAACCAGTCACAGACAAGGGGTGGGTGTTGTGGTGTTTCGCGCTTGTGCACGTGAAGTGGTAGCTACAAATTCCTGTTGCATTTTCGTGCACGTTCATGAAAATGCGCGTCCATGATCATTTTCAAAACATAGGAGGGAGGGGCTAGCTGGCTCTGTTTTTTTGGAATCTCGCAACAGAAGTCAGGGCAACCAGAATCGCTGATACAACCTTTAACCAAGAGGCGGTGAATCCACCTCGGTGCAGTTCACCTTCTGGCCAACAGGATTAGGGTGAAGGAGACACAGGTGTGTCGTGTGTGTGTGTGTGTGTGAGTGTGTGTGTGTGTGTGTGTGTGTGTGTGTGTGTGTGTGTGTGTGTGTGTGTGTGTGTGTGTGTGTGTGTGTGTGTGTGTGTGTGTGTGTGTGTGTGTGTGTGTGTGCACCACAATCTTGGTGTGAATCTTGGATGTTTATCTCAGACCTGTGTGACGTGTTGCTATTTGGCACCGGGATAACTCTCCATGTGGACGTCTGTGTGTGTGTGTGTGGGGAAGGAACCGACTCAGGGTTGAGTCACCGATGATCACTTCGGGCTGGATGGATCTAATAGTCCAATCCCTAACTTTATGCCCGTAGGATCGTGTCTGCTCCTTTTGAACATCGTCTTGTTCGGTCGAGGCTTCGGGTCGGTGGTTCCACTCGGCCGTCGGCGCTCGGGAGTGACGGTGAGGGGGCTTAACGTGGCCAAATTAAATTAATTAGAGGTGGCATCAGATTGACCAGGATACCAGGGTATCTATGTGGCTGAACTGATGTGTGTTAATGTGTGTGTGTGTGGAGGTGTATATATTAATTAATATATTGTGGCTGAGCTGATGTGTGTTAATGTGTGTGTGGAGGTGTATATATTAATTAATATATTGTGGCTGAGCTGATGTGTGTTAATGTGTGTGTGTGTGGAGGTGTATATATTAATTAATATATTGTGGCTGAGCTGATGTGTGTTAATGTGTGTGTGGAGGTGCATATATTAATTAATATATTGTGGCTGAGCTGATGTGTGTTAATGTGTGTGTGTGTGGAGGTGTATATATTAATTAATATATTGTTTGGATGATGATGGCTGACATCATGTATCTTGCGTATATTAATACTGTCGACCATCACTATAAACCTGCTTGTATAAAACCCAGCAGGTATTACTTTGATATATTATGTATTGGATAGTTAATAGTGTAGTGATTATTATCAGACATAATCATGATAATCATCATGAAGATAACGTTTGGGTTCGGGGAGGGGTGAGAGGAGGGGTGACGGGCCTGAGGGGGGCGGTGAGAGGGCGGTGGGGGTGCTGAGTGGGGGCTGAGGGTCCCGTTCCGGATCCCGGACTATAGTGAAACTAATGTAACAATAGAGTAACTATAACATCACATGACCCCCCCCCCCCTCACATTACTGGGGGGGGGGGGGGGGGGGGGGGGGGGGGGTGAGGGTCCCGGTCCTGGGTGAGGGGGGGCTGATGGGGAGGAGGCTGAGGAGGGGGAGGGGGGCTACAGGGGGGGATGAGGGGGAGGGGGCTGAGGAGGGGGAGGGGGGCTACGGGGGGCGGTGAGGGGGAGGGGGGCTACGGAGGGGGAGGGGGGCTACGGGGGGCGGTGAGGGGGAGGGGGGCTACGGAGGGGGAGGGGGGCTACGGGGGGGCGGTGAGGGGGAGGGGGGCTGAAGAGGGGGAGGGGGCCTAGGGGGGGTGGTGAGGGGGAGGGGGCTGAGGAGGGGGAGGGGGGCTACGGGGGGCGGTGAGGGGGAGGGGGGCTACGGGGGGCGGTGAGGGGGAGGGGGGCTACGGGGGGCGGTGAGGGGGAGGGGGGCTACGGAGGGGGAGGGGGGCTACGGGGGGGCGGTGAGGGGGAGGGGGCCTAGGGGGGGTGGTGAGGGGGAGGGGGCTGAGGAGGGGGGGGGGGGCTACGGGGGGCGGTGAGGGGGAGGGGGGCTACGGAGGGGGAGGGGGGCTACGGGGGGGCGGTGAGGGGGAGGGGGCTGAGGAAGGGGAGGGGGCCTAGGGGGGGTGGTGAGGGGGAGGGGGCTGAGGAGGGGGAGGGGGGCTACGGGGGGCGGTGAGGGGGAGGGGGCTGAGGAGGGGGAGGGGGGGTCTGAAGCAATAGTGTAACTATCATCACATGACCCCCCCCCCCCCCACATGTCATGTTCAGGAGAACAGTACTAGTGATGAATGAGTGTATTCATAACATTGTTGATGTTTTCATAACACTGTTGTTGATGTTTTCATAACGTTGTTGTTGATGTTTTCATAACGTTATCGTTGAGGTGTGTGTATCTATGAATGTGTACATATGTATATGTATGTATGTGTTCATATCTATGTATATGTACACAGAGCGCAGGAGAACAGTACTAGTGATGATGATGATGATGATGAAGAGCGGTTCAGCAGCTCATCATGTTTGGTTCTCCCTCAGATGCCTGTGACCTGACACTGGACCCCAACACGGCCTTCAGACGACTCTCTCTGTCTGAGGACAACAGGAAGGTGACGCTGGTGACACACACACACACACACACACACACACACACACACACACACACACACACACACACACACACACACACACACACACACACACACACAGGGCTGATGACTCAGTGTCTCTGTGGCAATTACAGTCTCTCTCTCTCTCTCTCTCTCTCTCTCTCTCTCTCTCTCTCTCTCTCTCTCTCTCTCTCTCTCTCTCTCTGCTTTAAAGTATAGCAGGATAAGCAATGAATAGACTTTTAAGATCTCCCATAGTTAGATAAGCACATTTATTATTTGAATGGTACATAAAATACCTATTGATTGTTAATCTTTGTATATTTTCAGACTTCACCAGTTTTGGTCTTAAGGGCTCTGTTATCATTATTTTTGTCATAATCCTGATTGACGACCTAATTTAAACCAGATTTTATGTTTTATTCATAATATGCAAGATGTATATGGGATAATGTTGCATGTTGTAAATTACTTTAAACTTTTTGTTTTCTGTTGGGAAGCAAGTGGCCGCAGAAAATGTTCAGTTATTAAAGATACGTTCTCACCTGTTGATGATTTGTGAAGTCTGCTGCTTCTATTGTTTTAGTTCTCGTGTTTATTGTGTACATTTAAGAGACTATTTATTTGTTAATAAAGCATAATTGCAATAAACAACTCAGTGGATGAATGGAGTCCTGTATGGGGCTCCAGTAGGGGACTCCGTATTTCTGCTGGGAGACTTCAACGCCCACGTGGGCAACGATGGAGACACCTGGAGAGGCGTGGTGGGGAGGAACGGCCACCCTGATCTAAACCCGAGCGGTCGTTTGTTATTGGACTTCTGTGCTAGTCATGGATTATCCATAACAAACACCATGTTCGAACATAAGGGTGCTCATAAGTGTACCTGGTACCAGAGTACCCTAGGCCGAAGATCGATGATCGATTTCGTGATCGTGTCATCTGATCTGAGGCCGCATGTTTTGGACACTCGGGTAAAGAGAGGGGCGGAACTGTCAACCGACCACCATCTGGTTGTGAGTTGGATCAGGGAATGGGGGAAATTTCCGGATAGACCTGGTAAGCCCAAACGAGTAGTGCGGGTGAACTGGGAACGTCTGGAGGAGGCCCCCGTCCTAGGTATCTTCAACTCACACCTCCGGCGGAGCTTTTCTGGCATTCCTGTGGAGGTTGGGGGCATTGAGCCGGAGTGGGCGGTGTTCAAAGCCTCCATTGCTGAAGCTGCGGTGGCTAGCTGTGGCCTCAGGGTCTTAGGCTCCTCAAGGGGCGGTAACCCTCGGACACCGTGGTGGACACCGGTGGTCAGGGAAGCCGTCCGACTGAAGAAGGAGGCCTTCCGGGATATGATATCCTGGAGGACTCCTGACTCGGTTGCAGGGTACCGACAGGCTCGAAGGGCTGCAGCGGCTGCCGTGTCGGAGGCTAAGCAGCGGGTGTGGGAGAAGTTCGGAGAGGCCATGGAGAAGGACTTTCGGTCGGCACCAAAGTGTTTCTGGAAGACTATCCGGCACCTCAGGAGGGGGAAACGGGGAACCATCCAAGCTGTGTACATTAAGGATGGGACTCTGTTGACCTCAACTGAGGAGGTCGTCGGACGTTGGAAGGAACACTTTGAGGAACTCCTGAATCCGAATAACACGCCCTCTATGTTGGAGGCAGAGCTCGAGGTTGATGGTGTTTCGTCGTCAATTTCCCTGGTGGAGGTCACTGAGGTAGTCAAACATCTCTGCAGTGGCAAAGCCCCAGGGATTGATGAGATTGTTGTGGCAATTTCTATATCAGATATTGCGTCTAAGCAGATGAGATATTTAGATGCAAAAAGCACACAATACTGTTGACAATTAGTGGTTATATATATTTGTAAAAAAAGTACGAACAAAGATACATCACAACATGCATCAACAAACAACATAACAGGCATACATTACAATAATCTGAGGCCTCAGATGAGAGCTTCTCTTGGCGTGTTACTTCATTCTCTGAAGGTACGCTGGGGAGAAGTCCACTGAGTGTTTGAAAGTAATGAGTTCTTATTCACTGGGGTTGGCATCTGGAGGGGGTGTCCCCCCCATAAAACCAACAGCCTTTGTTTACCAGATGGTAATCTTTTCTATTGAAGCCCCCCCCGATGTCATTTGAGGGGTCGGCGGCCGTGAGTGACCTTCTGGTCTCGTTGACGTTAGCCAGGGGGTTGAGGACATCAAAACATTACGATTGGCTGATTTACAACATACGAAGATAGGTACAGGCAGGCAATAAAATGCTTCACACGACTCTCGAACGTTCACACTTTAAATGACCCAAAAGGAGCCCAGAAGGCAGACACTATATAAAATTACACAGAATAGCAACAAAACTTAAATTCATATAGACCAAAACAATACAACATGTAGATTTTCCATCACAAGATCCAGCTAGAAATGCTAAAGGCTCTGGGTGTTGAGGGGCTGTCATGGTTGACACGCCTATTCAACATCGCGTGGGAGTCGGGTACAGTGCCAAAGGAGTGGCAAACCGGGGTGGTGGTTCCCCTGTTCAAAAAGGGGGACAAGAGAGTGTGTGCGAATTACCGGGGTATCACACTTCTCAGCCTCCCTGGTAAAGTCTACTCCAAGGTGCTGGAAAGGAGGGTTCGGTCGATCGTCGAACCTCAGATTGAAGAGGAACAATGCGGTTTTCGCCCCGGACGTGGAACTACGGACCAGCTCTTCACTCTCGCAAGGATCCTGGAGGGGGCCTGGGAGTATGCCCATCCGGTCTACATGTGTTTTGTGGATCTGGAGAAGGCGTATGACCGGATCCCCCGGAAGAAACTGTGGGAGGTGCTGCGGGAGTATGGGGTAAGGGGGTCTATCCTCAGGGCCATCCAATCTTTGTACTCCCAAAGCGAGAGCTGTGTTCGTGTTCTCGGCAGCCAGTCAGTTTCGTTCTCAGTGGGTGCTGGTCTCCGCCAGGGCTGCGCCTTGTCACCAATCCTGTTTGTGATATACATGGACAGGATATCGAGGCGTAGTCGTGGTGGGGGGGGGTTGCAGTTCGGTGGTCTGAGGATTTCGTCACTGCTTTTTGCAGATGATGTGGTCCTCATTGGATCATCGGCCTGTGACCTTCAGCACTCACTGGATCGGCTGGCGGCCGAGTGTGAAGCGGCTGGGATGAGGATCAGCACCGCTAAATCTGAGGCCATGACTCTTAGCAGGAAACCGGGGGATTGCTTACTCCGGGTAGGAAATGAGTCCTTAGCCCAAGTGAAGGAGTTCAAGTACCTCGGGGTCTTGTTCGCGAGTGAGGGTACTGTGGAGCGTGAGATTGGCCGGAGAATCGTAGCAGCGGGGGCGGTATTGCGTTCGCTTTACCGCACCGTTGTAACGAAAAGAGAGCTGAGCCGCAAGGCAAAGCTCTCGATCTACCGGTCGATCTTCGTTCCTATCCTCACCTATGGTCATGAGGGCTGGGTGATGACCGAAAGGACGAGATCGCGGGTACAAGCGGCCGAGATGAGTTTTCTCAGAAGGGTGGCTGGCGTCTCCCTTAGGGATAGGGTGAGAAGCTCAGCCATCCGTGAGGAACTCGGATTAGAGCCGCTGCTCCTTTACTTAGAAAGGAGTCAGCTGAGGTGGTTCGGGCATCTGGTAAGGATACCCACTGGGCGCCTTCCTTGGGAGGTGTTTCAGGCACGTCCAGTTGGGAGGAGACCTCGGGGAAGACCCAGGACTAGGTGGAGAGAATATATCTCAACACTGGCCTGGGAACGCCTCGGGATCCCCCCGTCAGAGCTGGTCAATGTGGCCCGGGGAAAGGGAAGTCTGGGGCCCCCTGCTTGAGCTGCTCCCCCCGCGACCCGACCCCGGATAAGCGGATGAGGATGAGGATGAGGATGAGGAACTCAGTGGATCCAACTGAATGTTCTCGTGTGTTCAGACGATGATTTCTCGTTTGATTTTCCCAACCCCACTGAATGAACACATAATGAAAGGTTCCTTCAAGGTAGGTTTGTACAACCTAATTCATCCTTTCACCACAGTGACTGAATTAGACTACCCAGAACTGTGTGTGTGTGTGTGCGCACGTGTGCGTGTGTGTGTTTGTGTGGGTATTAAATAACAAAAATGAACGATGCTAATGTGTTAAATAGTTAACCGTCTTCCAGGGGCACAGGCTTAAACCAGTAGGAACAGAGTGAAGCGTTTGAGTCTGCAGCCGTCAGAGCGGCCATGTTGAGTCAAACAGCACTATGTTAGACGCTGGGGGGCTATGACGGTGGTACTGGTTACATCTTGACACTTGACACAGTGTGTGTCTATGTAAGTTCATGTGTGTGTGTGTGTGTTTTTGTGTGTGTGTTCGGTGTGTGTGTGTGTCTAGCCTGGTAGATGGGTGGGGGGGGGGTCTCCCTCTTCTCAGCGGGGGTGTGGAGGACCTCCAACCATATATATATAACATATTGAGAAGTTCAAGGGGATGATTGAAGACATACTGAATATAGTAGTATGAGAGAGAGAGAGAGAGAGAGAGAGAGAGAGAGAGAGAGAGAGAGAGAGAGAGAGAGAGAGAGAGAGAGAGAGAGAGAGAGAGAGATTTTTTGAGATTTTTGAAAAAAACTTTATTTTCAGTTTCTTTCAACAAAATAAAATTGTCATTTTATCCAAACAATCTTTTGTTTAGGCAGGAAAATTAATAATGAATAAATAAAATGCACATTTAAACACAACGTTAAAAGAGAGCTTTCCCTCGTGTATCGAACACACAGCTGTGGTGAAGCACCAAACATCTGTAAAATCCTTCGTCGTGTTCATTAGCTCATGATACCTGTGATCTATCTTTATCCTGGCCTTGACCAGCACGCAAAACATCTCCCTAAGCCCAAGGCCTGCCTCCCCCTCTACTTGTTTTTTCCTGGTTTTGTAGATTGCCATTTTCGCTTGACCCACCACATAATTTAGCAGACACCATTTCTTTGAATCATTTTTGGTCATAACCAGCACCACCAATAAAACCAGCCTCCGACCACACCTCTCCACACATTAAAAACACAGTTTTTAAAACGTGGAATAAAACACTCAGTCTGTGATACTCAAGATAGCAGTGAACCAGGGTTTCAGGTTGGTCACAGAAGGGACAAGTCTCTGACACAGTAGGGTTGATTTTGGAGATAAAAACATTAACAGCCAGCGCCCCCTGCAGGATCCTCCATTGCAGGTCTCCTGTCCTTTTGTTTAGTGGAGGCTTGTAGAGAAGCCTCCACACTGGCGCCCGGCCCTGCAGCCTCTGTTTCCACACTGTGTCTCTGTTGGTGCTCAGTTTTTCTTTGTGTACAGCCACCACACAGTACCTGTATAACGTTTTCCCCGGAAGCATTTGTATATCCAACATGGACTTAGAAATGCCCATTGGTTTGTCCAGCCCGCTCTGGTCCACGGACAGACTGAGTTCCGGGAACGGATCTCCCTCGTCCGGTACCTCCGCCCCGCTGCTGTACTCCCTCAACATCTCATGCTCCTCTGCGCTCAGCCTGTTTCTCCACTGGTTTAAGATGTTTCTGGTGTGCCGGTTGGACCTCAGGCCCAGGAGAGAGGCCACAGCCTCGGGCCCTGCCACGTCTACCACCTGCCTCAGCCTGACCGTCCCCGTGGAGCGAAGGCGCTGGGTGAGGCCAGGGCTGCTGTCGTCCTGTATGTCCAGCTGGGCCCCGCACACCAGGGGCTCCTCCAGGAGCCAGAAAAGAGAGGCTGCAGGCCCCAGTCTGTCCCATTTAAAAAGTGTCCAAGCTTTAAAAACACCATGATAAAACGGAGGCAAGTTACACACACGATAAAAATCACAATTCAATAAAAACAAAGACTTGTCTAAAACGAGGCCTGCTATCCTCCTTAAAATGATGCCTGTTACCTGCCTCCAGACGACATCATCATGGCAGGAAAGGTAACGCTGTACAAATTGCAGCCTAAAAGCTGCTGCCCTGCTCCCCAGGTGTACTAAGCCCTGCCCCCCCTCTTCTTTAGGCAGGTACAGTACACTCTGGGGAACCCAATGCAATTTATCCCAGTAGAAGTTTAAGAGGACTGTTTGAATTTTTTGCAGCAAACCAGCAGGGGGTTCTAGGCACTTGAGCCTGTGCCACAGGGTGGACGCTACCAGGTTGTTGATGATAAGAACCCTCCCTCTATATGACATGTGGGGAAGCAGCCTCCTCCACTTTGCCAGCTTCCCCTCCACCTTTTCTATCACACCCTCCCAGTTCTTTTTTTCAGTTTGTTCATCCCCCAGATGAACCCCCAGGTACCTGAAGCCTCCCCTCTTCCAGGTCAGCCCTCCCGGCAGCTGGGGCAGACCAGCAGACCACTTCCCAACTGCCAGCGCCTCGCTCTTTTCCCAATTCACCTTGGCCGCTGAGAGTTTTCCAAATGTTTCAACAGTTTGGCTCAGTTTTTCAATATCTTCTTGATTTTTTATAAAAAAGATGATGTCATCTGCGTAGGCAGATTAAATAAAATGTGTACTGATGTCAGGTAAAAACAGGCCATCAATAAAAAAACGAACATTTTGCAACAGTGGTTCTATGGACAATGAATACAGCATACCTGACATGGCGCAGCCTTGTCTTATGCCTCTTTGTACATTAAAAGGTTTGCATAGACCACCATTTATCTTCAGCACACTCTCAATGTTCTCGTACAGGACCTTTATCTTAGCTATCAGACCCGGGCTGAGGCCGTACCTTTGTAAAACTTTCCAAAGGTAGCGGTGCTCAACCCGATCAAATGCTTTTTCCTGGTCTAACGAAACCAGACCAGCATCTAAGCCCAATGAACCGGAGGCTTCCAAAATATCCCTAATTAGTGACACAATGTCAACAATAGACCTGCCAGGCACACAGTAAGTCCGGTGGATGAGCTGCTCCATCACTTTCCTCAGATGGTTGGCCAGGGCTTTGGACAGCAGCTTGTAGTCTGAGCACAGCAGTGAGACGGGTCGCCAGTTCCTTATCTGCTGCAGGTCTCCCTTCTTAGGCAGCAGCGTCAGCACTGCTCTCCTGCAGCTCTGGGGGAGTGAGAGGTCTTCAAAACTCTCTGAGAAGACCCCCAGCAGATCCTCTTTCAGCTCTGTCCAGAACGCTCGGTAAAACTCTGACGGCAGACCATCTATGCCGGGGGCCTTACCCCCCTGCACACTCTGCAAGGCTGCAAACAGCTCTGCCTCAGTCAGGGTCCCCTCCAGCTCCCCGTTAGTCTCTTCTGACACTGTGGGCAGGTCCTGACAGAATGCGTTAAAAGCAGCATCATCTTCCTGGTACTCAGTGCTGTAAAGCTGCACATAGAACGCCATCGCTCTGCTCCTGATGGCTGCAGTGTGTGTCAGCGTCTGCCCATCCTCTGCCTGCAGCGAGTGCATTTGTCTGCTCTGGCCATTCTTCTGTTCCAGGCTGAAGAAGTACTTGGATGGAGAATCCATCAGCGCAGCGCTCTGGAACCGAGAGCGGACTAGCGCCCCCTGCGCTCTGGCGCCCAGCAGGTCTGCCAGTACGGCTTTTTTAGATTTGAGGTTTTCAATACAACCTCCATTTCCTGTGGACTGTGAGGAACTCTGCAGCTCCACTATATCTACCTCCAGATCTTTGATAGACTTGGTCATGTTACGAGAAACATTGAGAGTGTACTGTTGACAAAGCTGCTTTATCTGTACTTTACCATGGTCCCACCATTGTTTTGAACAAATAAAATCCCCCTTCCTCTCTCTAAAACCTCTCCAAAAATAAATAAAAACCTCTCTAAAATGCGCATCTAAAAGCAAAGTGGTGTTAAAATGCCAATAAGCAGACTTACTCTTAAGATTTTTGATAAAAACCTCACATAAAACCATGGAATGGTCTGAGAAGCCCACTGGACATATATTACACCTCTTAAAACTGCTAAAATGCTGCGTAAAACAATAAAACCTGTCTAACCTAGCTAAAGATAAAATACGTTCTCTGCTGTGGACCCAAGTGTACTGCCTTGTACTGTGGTGGATTTTTCTCCATACGTCACTCAGACTGTGAGTGTTTATGAGTGATAGCATCGCTTTCTGAGAAGGTGCATGTGGTTCTGGGTGGTTTCTATCACATGTATGATTTGCTGTGCAGTTAAAATCCGAGAGACGCCGAGATCGTTTAATGGCCTGTGGCATGTGCCACCGCGACCACTGACATACCATGGCATATGCCGTTCTGGAACGGTAACTGCCGTTCTGAAACGGTAACTGCCGTCGCGACCACTGACATACCATGGCATATGCCGTTCTGGAACGGTAACTGCCGTTCTGAAACGGTAACTACCGTTCTGAAACGGTAACTGCCGTCGCGACCACTGACATACCATGGCATATGCCGTTCTGGAACGGTAACTGCCGTTCTGAAACGGTAACTGCCGTTCTGAAACGGTAATGCCATGGCATATGCCTTTCTGGAATGGTAACTACCGTTCTGAAACGGTAACTGCCGTTCAGGTGGAACGGTAACTGCAGTTCCCAACAATGGTATGTGACACCAGCATAACTCCTCCGTATAATTTCAAGACAGGTATTGCCATAAATGTAAAGGTATATATATTTGGTATTTATTGACACAATATCACAACATAACGCCGTAAATAAAGGGATTTACACGTTCTCTCGTCCGTGCTGTTGTAAGGATATTTCCGATCTGTTTGTTGTTGCTTTTGTAATGACAGATGCTTTTGAAAACAGCCGGACTTGCTCCGGTGACGGTAGTTATAGCCTAGCCTTCTAGGTGGCCAGAGCTATAGTCTATTGCTTTGTTCCAATATCCATACTATCCGCAGTCATTATACTTTATTTTAGTATGACTTATTTTTTATATAGTTTGAGTACGTAGTGCGTTGCCAGTTTCTACTGGCACCTACCGTTTTTCCGCTGGCATGCCACTCATGTAAAATGGTATTACCAGTTTCTACTGGCACCTACCGTTTTTCCGCTGGCATGCCACTCATGGAAAATGGTAATTACCAGTTTCTACTGGCACCTACCGTTTTTCCGCTGGCATGCCACTCATGGAAAATGGTATTACCAGTTTCTACTGGCACCTACCGTTTTTCCGCTGGCATGCCACTCATGGAAAATGGTAATTACCAGTTTCTACTGGCACCTACCGTTTTTTCCGCTGGCATGCCACTCATGGAAAATGGTATTACCAGTTTCTACTGGCACCTACCGTTTTTCCGCTGGCATGCCACTCATGGAAAATGGTAATTACCAGTTTCTACTGGCACCTACCGTTTTTCCGCTGGCATGCCACTCATGGAAAATGGTAATTACCAGTTTCTACTGGCACCTACCGTTTGCCAGTAGATATTCCTTTCCTGTGGTATTTGCCCGTTCATACACACATACCACTCATGATTCACAGCTACACAATCATTCTTATAAAAACGGTAGGTGCCAGTAGAAACTGGTAATACCATTTTCCATGAGTGGCATGCCAGCGGAAAAACGGTAGGTGCCAGTAGAAACTGGTAATACCATTTTACATGAGTGGCATGCCAGCGGAAAAACGGTAGGTGCCAGTAGAAACTGGTAATTACCATTTTCCATGAGTGGCATGCCAGCGGAAAAACGGTAGGTGCCAGTAGAAACTGGTAATACCATTTTCCATGAGTGGCATGCCAGCGGAAAAACGGTAGGTGCCAGTAGAAACTGGTAATTACCATTTTCCATGAGTGGCATATGCCAGCGGAAAAACGGTAGGTGCCAGTAGAAACTAGTAATACCATTTTACATGAGTGGCATGCCAGCGGAAAAACGGTAGGTGCCAGTAGAAACTGGTAATTACCATTTTCCATGAGTGGCATGCCAGCGGAAAAAACGGTAGGTGCCAGTAGAAACTGGTAATACCATTTTCCATGAGTGGCATGCCAGCGGAAAAACGGTAGGTGCCAGTAGAAACTGGTAATTACCATTTTCCATGAGTGGCATGCCAGCGGAAAAACGGTAGGTGCCAGTAGAAACTGGTAATACCATTTTACATGAGTGGCATGCCAGCGGAAAAACGGTAGGTGCCAGTAGAAACTGGTAATTACCATTTTCCATGAGTGGCATGCCAGCGGAAAAACGGTAGGTGCCAGTAGAAACTGGTAATACCATTTTCCATGAGTGGCATGCCAGCGGAAAAACGGTAGGTGCCAGTAGAAACTGGTAATACCATTTTACATGAGTGGCATGCCAGCGGAAAAACGGTAGGTGCCAGTAGAAACTGGCAACGCACTACGTACTCAAACTATATAAAAAATAAGTCATACTAAAATAAAGTATAATGACTGCGGATAGTATGGATATTGGAACAAAGCAATAGACTATAGCTCTATGGCCACCTAGAAGGCTAGGCTATAACTACCGTCACCGGAGCAAGTCCGGCTGTTTTCAAAAGCATCTGTCATTACAAAAGCAACAACAAACAGATCGGAAATATCCTTACAACAGCACGGACGAGAGAAACGTGTAAATCCCTTTATTTACGGCGTTATGTTGTGATATTGTGTCAATAAATACCAAATATATATACCTTTACATTTATGGCAATGCCTGTCTTGAAATTATACGGAGGAGTTATGCTGGTGTCACATACCATTGTTGGGAACTGCAGTTACCGTTCCACCTGAACGGCAGTTACCGTTTCAGAACGGTAGTTACCGTTCCAGAAAGGCATATGCCATGGCATTACCGTTTCAGAACGGCAGTTACCGTTTCAGAACGGCAGTTACCGTTTCAGAACGGCAGTTACCGTTCCAGAACGGCATATGCCATTATATGTCAGTGGTCGCGACGGCAGTTACCGTTTCAGAACGGTAGTTACCGTTTCAGAATGGTAGTTACCATTCCAGAACGGCATATGCCATGGTATGTCAGTGGTCGCGACGGCAGTTACCGTTTCAGAACGGCAGTTACCGTTTCAGAACGGCAGTTACCGTTCCAGAACGGCATATGCCATGGTATGTCAGTGGTCGCGGTGGCACATGCCACAGGCCAATAAACGATCTCGGCCCTACTGTAAAATCCCCTCCTAAAAACAAATAATCCTCTGGCACACATTCCTTTAAAACCAAACTGAGTTCATTTAAAAAGAGAACTCTGCCAGGGCCAAAATTAGGGGCATACACATTAATAAAAACAATATTAAACCGCTCATACTTTGCTTTAACCACAAGCATTCTCCCCTGCACCCGCTCCTCCACCACATGAGATACAGGACTAAAATCTATGGAAAAAAGGAGAGCCACCCCTGCACTAGTGCTGTTAAAATGGCTTAAAATGACCTGTCCGTCAAACTCCCTCCTCCAGCCTGTTTCATTAAAAACATCACTATGGGTCTCCTGCAACATCATAACATTCATTTTTTTCAATTTAAAAGTTTCAAAAATGCAAGCCCTCTTATTCACATCTCTAGCTCCATTGACATTGAGTGTGGAAATTTTAAAATGACTCATTAAAAAAGATGTTAAGAGAGACACACATGCTAGCAGAGACAGCAGGCACACTGCTTTATGTACACTCTGAGACGTCATCATTTAGCTGTTTCCTTATTTTCTTTCCCATTGTCTTCAACCTGTAGTATTCTGTGTCAGTGAACCCTCCTTCCTCTCTCATTTTCATCTGAGCGTTTACAGATACCAACAGCATTTTTACATCTGCAAAGTAATCCTTATATTTGGGATTCTTCATGTTCTTGGTCTCTTGCAAAAAAACCCTTATACTCTTTACAGAGTAC
>NC_044060.1:26846267-26973767 GCF_902167405.1 Gadus morhua | reverse complement strand
ATGAAGTTATGATGACTTCAGTGCAGTTGATGTTTAGCCACAGTTAATACATGCAGAGTAGACCTGAGGGCTTTACTACGACATCATTGTCCGGCTCTGAACTATGCGCTCTGTGCGCGTTCACATCAAAGGAGCTGCGATTGCGGGCTGCTGATTTCCTCACAGCCTGAGAGCTATGAGAGAAAAGAGTCATTCACCTGTTCGTAATGTCCCGTCTAGACTACTGTAATTCTCTATACTTTGGTGTGGACAAATGTCTGCTCCGTCGCCTGCAACTGGTCCAAAATGCTGCTGCACGTCTCCTCACTGGAAAAAGGCGATATGACCACATTACCCCTGTCCTGGCCTCTCTCCACTGGCTTCCTGTGGTTTTTAGAATTCAATTCAAAATTCTGTTGTTTACTTTTAAATCGCTACATGGGCTGGCACCTAAATATATGTCAGAGCTGGTCTGCATCCATGCTCCATCTAGGGAAATTCGGTCAGCTCAGCAGATGCTGCTGGATGTACCCAGGTGCAGACAAAAAACAAAAGGCGACAGAGCCTTCGCTGTGGCCGCTCCTAATCTTTGGAACAGTCTCCCCCTGAGTCTGAGATCTGCTCAGTCCATAGAACAGTTCAAAACACAACTAAAGACTCACTTTTTTACACTGGCTTTTAATACAGATTAAGATTTTATTTTATCTTATTCATTGTTGTTGCTAATATGCAATATTAAGCCTTCTTGTTCTTTGTTTTGTTTTTTATATTGTATTCGTGTACAGCACTTTGGTCAACTACTGTTGTTTTAAAATGTGCTATATAAATAAACTTGACTTGACTTGACTTGACTATGAGGAATACAAGTCATGACAACACATTTCTAGCTGAACCTTGCGCAGGGCTCTCCGTGAGACACACGCAATTCAAGCCATGCACACGCTCACACGCCACACAACTTGCGCCGCTATTTAACAGTGGAAGGGTAGGAATCAAATGCGTCCGGGTGAAATTTCAAAATCGTCCGGGATTTTATTAAATCCTCATACATGTTCACATTAAATTTGCGTTGCGTTCCTCTGGGTCGGTCAAAAACTAGTTGGGCTACGCCCTCCCCTACTCAGTTCTGTTCGCTTTGCATTGGTGGAAGTGAGTAGGGGGAGTGGTTAAGAGGAGCCTTCAGATTGGACGGTTTGACTTTAGAGTTACCGTCATGTTTTGTGTTATTTTTTTACCATTATTGTTTTATAGTGACAAACATTAACACATTTCTCCTACAGGGGATTGATAAAGTTATATCTATGTAACAGAAAGAAACACTTACTCATACTCCATCAAATATTCATACTCATACTTTGCACACTTCACAGCATTGGCCTACAGAATGCCGCAGATATATTTTTAAGCATTGGACTGAATGCCACCTACATATATAATTATGTTTTGCACGTTTGCAACGTTTAAAAGTTCAGGGAAAAGTATCTTATTTGATCAACCCTATCTTATTTGAAGCCGTGTCAGTCTTGACTGTGGGTGGTGTGGTCCTCTGTGTCTGCTAGTGTCTATAATACAGTAATATTTTTGTCCACATTATCAAACGGAAGAACTTTTATTATGAAGAGCACAGGGCAATGAAGCACGCTAGCCAATAAGAGGACCCGCCCACCGGCGGAAACCAGATATTGAGTGGTAAATTCGTGGTAAAGAACCAAAAAACGAATAAACGACTGATATATTGATTTTCGTTTTTTGGCAAAACGTAGAAACGAATAAACAAACTGAAATTTAGATTTTCGTTTTCTTATCAAAACGAAAAAACGAAAAAACGGCTTGTTTTCTGGTTTCTGCTTGCGTCAATTATTCCCAGAAAACAGAGTAATAAAACGTACCTTGCTCGTTAATTCATGTTTCACTGCTTTTCTGACCCGTGTGTTAAATTGAACACTGCTCTCAATATTCAAGTGATTCATTTGTTTGATGCTACTCCAAATTGAAAGAAGGACATGAGTCATTTCAATGTGCTGATATTTAAGTTAAATATGTGTGCGTAGCGACTGTAGCCTGGTCCTACCAGACTCTCGTACACATTTTGTTTGTAGCACTGAAGGGAAATTCAAATTGAGCGGGAGTACTTAGGCGGGCATAGCCAGGCTAGCGACTGTTTACAGTTTAATAGATGTAGGTCTAGACTCGACTCATATGGCTTAAACCACAGCTGGAGCCATAGAGCGATAGAGAGACTCGTTGGTCATACGAGGATACCATATCGATGTGTTGCGCTTCACCAGTAGATTTACTGTCTACTCTATGGGATCTGTGAAGTGTGAAGTGACAGAACTCAGACTTTGTTCCAGTGGAGAAATTGTTCAAAAGCTCTCTACTTTTTAGGGCTGAACGTTTTGGGGAAATAATCTTATTCCAATATTTTTGACCAATATTTCGATTACAATTTAATGTATTATTTTTATAATTTATTAGGTCCCAATGTTGTGTATTATTCAATAAGAAAGAAATAAATCATTCGTTAGTATGACCAACACAACATTGGAAGCAGTCAACATAAAAACTACTCTTTCCTTTAGGCCAGGCCGATGTTTTGAGATTAATTTATATAATAAACTTCTTTATTTAACTATTGAATTGTAAAATTAAAATAAAATTAACGAATCGTACTGATTTCCAGTCAGTAACGTTAACAAATCAGATTTATTTATTTTTGATTGCAGCCTTTGCGATTTGCATACCGCGTTCTATTACATTGTGATTTCGTTTTGAATTTGATTTATCGTTCAGCCCCAAATTATACCACGATCAATTTTTCAAGGCTATTGCATCTACTTTTTTGGGTTGTAGTTTAAGAACTGTTACAGTCTCCAAGGTGTTTAATTCTCGTCTCTCAGTTTGCATCTGTTGTACACATCTGTACTGTGGTGAGGGCAGAGTGGTTATATCATGGGGTTCATATTTATGTTCTATGACATCCATAATGCTTTAGTGTGACGCAGTCGCGATGATCTTCTCTCTCAATAAACAGCTAAAGTTTAGAAGGAGTTGTGTTTGTGTCCAGGTCTCCAGTCTTCTATGGATGAGGAGAGAGAGGATGGGGGTCCTACCTCTAAGCCCACTCTGTCTGGGGAACATGGCCGCCAGAGCAAAGCTACGAGGTAAGAAGAGGATCTCTCTGTCGGTGACTGTTGCCCATCTCAGAGCTCAGCAGTATTGACTCCATCATTAGTCTGTGTAACAGGTGTGTGTGTGTGTGTGTGTGTGTGTGTGTGTGTGTGTGTGTGTGTGTGTGTGTGTGTGTGTGTGTGTGTGTGTGTGTGTGTGCGTGCGTGTGTGCGTGTGTGCGTGTGTGTGTTGTAGCCCAGAGCAGCAGGAGAGAGCAGACTCCCCTGGACCCAGCAATCGAATTAATGAAATTAATATTAAGACGACTTGTAGCAGACTTTACAGGTTTAATGTTTCAAGGTTCAATGTCTTTCAAACTGCCGATTTATTGAATCAGTTAGAATTTATCTTTGGGGGTGAAGTAATTTGTTGAAACAAATTATCCATGAATAATAACACAGGTCTGTGTAGAAATGTAGAAACCTATTGTGAATAAACACTATGCACAGTATGTATACTATGCACTTTTATGTCAACATGTAAGTGCTTGAATGCCATAATAACTTTTTCTGCCCCTCCCCCCTTTAGATTTCTATTTGGATGAGAAAGATTATTGAAATGAAAAGTCATGAGAAAGTAGTTCAGTAGCCCTGCAATAAATGATCAAATGAAATGACATGCACTAATCCTAACTTCCAGATGGTTCTTGTTTTTCAGAAGGAGGCAGGAGAGAGCAGACTCCCCTGGACCCTGCTGTGTCTCCATGAAGAGTGACCACTATATGGGTATACCTCCTGAGCCTAAAGATGGACGCCCCTCCAGAGAGGAGGGGCGTATCGGCTATTCTTATCCGTGTTTGTATTCGTATTTGTATTCATGTTTGCATTCGTGTTGGTGTTCTTGTTTGTATTCTTGTTTGCATTCGTGGTCAAAAAGCGATATCGCTCATGCGGCCCCCTAATGGGCCTCACATCCTGTTTACCTATATTGAGTTCCAGGCGGCATCTCCAACCAGCATAAAAGTGCCGGCAGGGGGAGATAATTTTCAATAAAATAAAACTAAGAATAAATTGGCCCTAACAACAATAGGAGAATTTCTAATTTTAAGAACAGTATGAGATTATTATTTGTTCTGTTCGGACTAAATTCTAACTTTTTAACTTCAATTTGGAGATATCTTTCCTCTTGGGGGTTAAATGGTTTGATCCCGGTACAGTATGTAGGGTTATTGCGTTGGTATTGATCCAGATATGTAGGGTTGTTGTGGGGGTATCGGATTAAATTGTTTGATCCAGATATGAAGGGTTATTATGGGGTATCAAGGTTAAAAGGTTTGATCCAGATTGTGTGGGGGTATCAGGTTAAATGGTTTAGTCCAGATATGTAGTGATATGTGGGGCTATAAGATTAAATGGTTTGATCCAGATATGTAGGGTTATGTTGGGGTATCAGGTTTAATCGTTTGATCCAGAAATATTGGGTTATTGTGGGGGTATCAGGTTAAATGGTTTGATCCAGATATGTAGGGTTATTGTGGGGGTATCAGGTTAAATGGTTTGATCCAGATATGGAGGGTCATGTTGGAGGTATATCAGGTTAAATGGTTTAACTATCTGACCCACTTGATTTATACCTCTGTTGCCATTTGTTTGTTAATGTTTTCCACCTGCTTTTAATAGGGGTTACTCCAAATAGGGCATGAAGTTAAGTATGCTCCATTGAAAGGGAGACGCTTCTGTATAACCACTACCTCACAGGAAAATTTAGGATAGGAGGATTGACTATTTTCAAAATGGTTTTGGGGTAATACCATAAAGCGGTGAGGGAGAAAGTTTTGTCTTGGTTGGTTAAAATTGTTTCCTCAACCCATTCCTACCTCACTCTGGCCTGTATAGGTCCACAACAAAGGAAACCTAGCATTAAAAGCAAGATAGTAAGAATAAACATCTGCGACTCCCAATCCACGTATTTTCCTCGATCTGGATAGTCTTTTGTAGCTGATTCTTGTTTTTTATTACTCCACAAGAAATCAGAGAATAATTTAGTAATTTATTTTAACTAGTAAAGAGGGAATTTAAGAGGAATTGCTGATATAAGAAATAATAATTTTCACTTCTGCACTGCCCCATAATGAAATGGGAAGAACTGTCCATCTCTTACCATCCTCCCTAATTGTTTTAAGGAGGAGAGGGCCATTTAAATCAAATGTGTCCTCTATGGGAGTCTTAATGTTGGTTCCAAGCTATCTCATACCTTGTGGCTTCCATTGAATGGGGGCTGAACCAAGGTGTGAAGAGTAGGTCATAGGAATTAATGGGTTGGCTTCCCTCTTATTAAAATTCACCTTATACCCTGAAAACTTCCCAAAAACCTCAATTAATTTCATCACTTGCGGGATTGACTCATGTGGTTGTGATAAAGTTAATAACAAACCATCAGCAAATAGATTATCTTTAAAATCCTGACCCCCAATCAGGATACCAGTGATTTTCCTCTCTGGCCGGATAGCACATGCTAGAGGTTCTAAGGCCAAAATAAAGAGTGATGGCGAGGCGGGACAACCCTGCCTGGTAGATCTTAGGAGTTGGAAAGGTTTGGATATTGTTCCATTAGTTTTAATCAAAGCACTAGGGTTATTATAGAGGGCCTTCACCCACTAATAATAACTGGTCCAAAACCAAATCTTGACATAACGTACAACAAAAAATGCCACTCTACCCTGTCCAAGGCTTTCTCTGCGTCCAGCGATATGGCTATGGCTGGATGCTGTAGAGTACTGGCTGTCGCCATTACCTGGAAGAGTCTTCTCATATTGTTGGAAGCAAGTCAACCTTTGATTAATCTTACTTGATCAAGATGGATCAATGAGGATATAGCGGTCTCCATGCGCATAGGAAAACTTTTAGCAAACAGCTTATAATCGTTATTTAGCATACGTTTAGGGCAGTAATTGGTCATTTGAGAAAGATCCTTACCGGGCTTAGGTAACAGCGAGATAGTTGCTTGGCACATAGACGGTGGCATTGAGTGGTTAGTTAATATATTGTTGAATAGTAAAGTAAGAAGTGGAGATACGTTATGTTGGAGGCATTTATAAAGCTCTATGGTAAAGCCATCATTGCCTGGTGCTTTCCCAGATGGGAAAGCTTTCAATGCTGAGAATATTTCCCTTTCTGTAACAGGAGCCTCTAAACTTTCTGTCTCCTCTTCTTTTAAAGTTGAAAGGGAGATATCATGAAAGAAAGATTCCATATTTTTCTCGTCTATGGAACCTTCTCTCTGATAAAGTTTGGAATAATATTCTCTGAACGCTGTAATGATTTGTGTTTGTTCGTAAATTACTTTACCAGTGCTTTTACTTACATGTGAAATTGAATGCCGATTTTGTAATTGTTTTAACCTTAAGGCTAACATTTTGCCTGCTTTGTCACCAATTTCAAAGTATTTACGACGAAGTCTAAACAGTGCAAAATGCTGTCTCCTCATGTATGATTGATTGTAATTCTGCCTTACAGATCATCATTTTATTTTTAAATTGTATATTCTTAGGATCCCGCATATGCTGTGATTCTGAAGTCTTAGTCTCTAAAATTAAACAGTTTTTCTTCATCACCATTCTTTTCTTTTTGGCTGTGGCATAGCTAATAATCCATCCTCTACAGGTAGCCTTAAATGCTTCTCATACTAATTGTATTGAGGGCACTGAAGTTAGATTGATCAGAATTAACTCTTTTGTTTACTCTTTTCACATGGACACAAATTCTTCATCCTTGAGTAAAGAGTTGCTAAATCTCCACTGTTTATTTGTATGGTTGTTTTGGGAAAGAGAGAGGAGGACAGACAGAGGGGCGAGGTCTGAAATAATAATATTGTGTATTTTGCGGTCAATCACATTTTCTACTATATTCTGAGATAAAAGTAATTAATCAATCCTTGAGTATGAGTTATGGAATGTTTATTCCGGCACACAAGGGTTCACTACACGCCATATTTCAGACATTGCCAAAGATTTTTTTAATTCTCTAAATGCTACCGAAAGAGTCCTATCAGATGGGAGTGGGGGGCTAGATCTATCTACTGCAGGATCGCTAACCAGGTTAAAGTCTCCCCCAATAAAAATCGGATCAGCAGAAAATTGAGACAAAATCACTTTTAGTCTAGAAAGAAATTTGGCCTGCCCTATATTAGGAGCGTAAACATTCACCAAAGTGCACTTTATGTTGTGTAAGAAACCCAATATAATAATATATCTACCATCTTTGTCCACTATTTCTTGGGTTAACCTAAAAGATAAGCGTTTAGCTATTAAAGTACGGACACCTCTAGAGGCCCCTGTACCCGGTGCTGAAAAAACCTGACCGACCCATCTCTTTCTTAAAGGTTGGGTGTGGGATTTGCGAAAGCCCAGCAGATTTTGAAATTACACAACTCAAATGGTCCTACCCCCTCTCCTCCAACGCTGACTCTGACTCCACCCATTCCAAGTACATGGACACGCAATCATGCGCCTGAGCGAGCCAGGCTAGCTAGGTTGGAGTTTAGGGTTGTCTTCTAGTACCATGGTGCTAGTTCCAAATGTTGATTAGCTAGTTAGCTAGCTCCAATAGCTACCGCAGGATAACAACAAACAGAAGCTTGCTCTGGGTCACGAGCTTTGAGTACGTGCACGAAGGGGTCGCGCGGGGAGCGGGGGGGGGGGGGGGGGGGGGGGGGGGGGGGAGTGCAGCACGACCGTTTGATTAACGTACTTACTGTCCAATGCCACTCGGTGGTTCTGGAAATCATTGGCTGGAGTCAGTACTTCTAACTCAGTATCTGTAAGTGGGTTATGATAAGGATTTCAAGTAATTTTGCAAAAATGGCCAAAAAAGAGAATTCCATACCCAACCTTTAACTTAACAGAATGGCTGTTGAAAGGTATTCAAAGTTGAGCCTAAATTTTGCTGATGTAATCGTACCTCATCTCTCAGCGGACGTTAACAAAAATTAGGAGGAAGTCCGCTACTCAGGTCGTTGGCTGCGTTTGTGGGGTTATCGTAGATGTGGTTATTCCCAGTGTTGTGACTGAACGCCTTCATTGAACGATAGTTCATGAACTCGTTCATATTTTTGGCGAACGTGGACTGAACGTACTGTATTACTGCCTGATGAACGTTACTGTGAACCCGTTCATTCCGGTCTCTGTGAACGGCACGCTCACTTGGTTTAACTTCGTTCAATATCGGGGTTATTTGTATATCAACACGGTGGATGCGCTCCTTGCGCGTGCAGAACGCCGTATTGTTTGACCGGTTGCCATGGTAATCTCCTTGTGGTTAATTTGCAGTTGCGGACTTGTCAGCTTACTGTTACATTAAACTGTAATCAGAAAACGTGGTTATATGCTATAGAGTGACCCTATAGTATCTGTCGTATAAAGGCTGGGACGAATTTCAAATTATAAATATGTTCACTTTATGTTGAAAGAATAGACCGTCGCGATTCCCATTGAAACAAATGGCGCGGTGATTATTCTTCAAACAAGAGCTGTTAAATTGTGGAAAATGAATTAAACTGTAATCAGACAACACGGTATGGGGTTTCTGTGGTATACAGGCTGAGACGAATTTCGAATTATAAATATGAACAATCCATAACGTTAGCTCCCTAGCTCTTAGCTCAGCAGACTAGAATACCTTCTAGAATCATTGCTTGTTGGCCGGAAACAGAAAGGGGGGCTGTTTATGTTTGGTTGTAGTCATTTCGCTCGGTTCTCCGTCTCAACAGTAGTGATGGAACCGAGCAAAAATACTACAACAAAATGTGAACCCCACCCCCCCCCCTTCCGTTTCCGGCCAACGAGCAATGAGTCTTCCAACAGAAATATATGGGATTTACAAAATACCAGAAGAAACCAATAGCTCACAGCAACATATTGAAAAAAAGAACGATTACTAGTTAATTTTTTGGAACTGTGAACTTAGTTCAAAATTTAAAATTATGAACGTTTAACTGAACTAGTTAAGTTTAAAAATTTTGAACTGAACTTTGAACTAGTTCACGTAGAAAGTGAACTTTCCCAACAATGCTTATTCCCTTCGATGGTGACAATCAGCCTTAAAGGATACAACAGGACATATCGTAGGTCAGTTTTCTGCCGTTTCTTCTTGATCCTGAAATGCTTGGAGGCGTCTTCCTCTCCAGCTCAGCTCCTTCTTCTTACGCGCTGCTTTCAGAATAGCCTGTCTGTCATTCCACCTAAGCATCCGCATCAGGTAAGGGCGAGGAAGTTCGGATGGGGAGGGGCGGGGACAGAGACTCCTGGGAACCTGTCATCAACTTTTAAGTCCAAAATATATCTCAGAATGCCCTTGACCATCTTGTCTGGATCGCCAGCTTCCGCCCCCTCCTCAGGTCCAACCAACACCATGTTGTTTATTTTACTGTGAGCTTCGAATTTGGTTAATTTGTTTTTCAATAAATATATTTCTTTTGTCATGTAGTTTAAAGTTGTGATCTCTCCGGCCGTCTGATCCTCTACAGCGCTGATGCGCTTCTCCACATTATTAACTCTGCTTAAGGTGGCCCGTGTTTCTTTTTTCAGTCCGTTGATCTATTTGTTCTGTTCATCAAAACTTTGTTTAAACGATTCTCTAATGCCAGTGACCTCCGTGATCAGGTGGACAGCCCAGCCTGGTGTGTCTATGTCTGCCATGATTTGTTTGGTAGCTCGCCAACTGGTATCACACTGCTGTACAGTTTGCCTACTCTCTTTGCGATTTCCAACACCTGACATGAACGCGTCCTTATTTTAGGCACCTTTTCCGTTACTTTGAAGTGTGTTTGCAAATATTTAGAGCAACAATAAAGGTGTTAAGGTCTATCACTTGCAGAGGAAGTTACCGTGCCACACCTTGTGGTCACGTGACCTCAAGTTGAATAATTGATCTAAATTAAAAACAAGATTTGAATGAACTATCAAGGTTGTTCGTTTTAAGGATTTTTTTTATGTTGCGAGTGAACAAGTTGGTGCAACAAACGGTTTCATCTTTACCCCAGTAAAGACGAGTTTAATGAATCAACTATCGTGTTTGCTCATTGTCATTTCATATTGCCTTTTGATTTCTCTTCCAGGGGAGCTTCAAAGGATCCGTTCTGAATTTGTGAAGGGAGTTTCAGAACCAGTTATAAAAGGTCTCCTGGATGACCTTTGGCAGCAGAAGGTGTTCAGTTCTGAGGAAAAGGACTACGTGATGGCCGAGAGGACCAAAGCAGACCAAGCACGTTGTCTGATCGACATGGTGATCGGTAAAGGGGAGAGAGCAAGTCAGGCGATGATTGATAGTATGAAGAAGAGGGACGAACACTTATGCTCCACCCTGGGTCTGATCTCTTCTCCTCTTGGTGTGGGTGAGTTGTTACCATGAATCTACTTTTTAAAGAAACGCTCTCTGCCAACTTTGTTTTAACAAGAGGGGAGCTTCTTTGTCCTTTAATCCACTGGGATCCAGTGATTCATTATCATCCACTCGGGATTGCATTTGTGTGGAATACGACTTACTTTTTTGAGAGATAGGGGTAGTTTGTTAACGCATGCATATCCTCTTGGTGAACAAATATGCCTCAAGAACCTTGAACTAAAATCCTTAAGGATTCTAGGTTTTTTAACTTAGAAAATAAAACTTTAGCACCTATCATCTATGGACCAATGTCTTCAATCTGACATTAAGCGAAGTCTGTGCAATAAAAAAACTAAAGCGCCCAGGAGCCATTGACTTCTAAAAAGGGTGTGGTTTAAAAAAAAAAATCAACATCAAATGGACTCCTATGATCTTGAGTCAACCACAAAAGTTTTTCAGAATCAAATTCTGAACCAGAGAGTCAACATATTTTCAATTAGGGCGTGGCATCGAAAAGGGCGTGGCCTGTGACTAAAATCACCACAGTTCATAGAAGGAATGTTTGATTTGAGTGGGACCAACCTAGTGGCTGTTGGGGAACAAACTGCCAGAGTAAAATAATGATAGACAAAACAACCTGGCCGCCGGAGGCTGGAAATCGTCCAAAATTAACTCAAAGCCAAAAGGCAAGGTTAACGTAAACCAATGCTCATCAACCTTGGTGTAGTCAAAGGCACATGGGTCAAGATGAACCCCTCCAAATTGTATCCATGTCGGGCAATTTGGAGCTGTAAAACAATTGAAAATGCAAACTCTCCAGATTGTACCCAGATCAGGCGATAGGGGGAGCTATATCAATCAACTGAAAATGTAGACTTTAGACGGACATATTATCTGAACTTTAAAGAATCATAACTCCTCAGCCTTTTGACGTACGGTCATGTAATTTTGTTTGCCCATCAACAGATCCAAGCTGATGCTATTCCAGCGTGGTCAACTGTATGCAAACAAAATTAATGTTTGTCAGGGTCTTAATGGTCTGCGTCAAAGTCTTAATGGTCTGACAGGGTCTTCTTGGTCTGCGTCAGGGTCTTAATGGTCTATTAGGGTCTTAATAGTCTGACAGGGTCTTATTGGTCTGCTTTAGGCTTGGCACCGGTAAAATGCTGCTTGCAGCTTTAATTCATTATTTAATTGTTAGATATGATTTTTTTCGGTCAGTTGCGCAACTGCTTTATCGATCTCTAAGATAGCACGATGTATCATTTGCACCAGAACACACCTCTGCTTTTCGCCGACACGCCTCTCAGGGCGCAAGTTGAATGGCGAGAGTTTGCTGTGGGCTGAAATCAGCTTTAAATGGTTTGATCCAGATATGTAGGGTTATGGTGGAGGTATCAGGTTGAATGGTTTGATCCAGATATGTAGGGTTAAAGTGGTGGTATAAGGTTAAACGGTTTGATCCACATGTGTAGGGATAGTGTTGGGTATCAGGTTAAATGGTTTGATCCAGCTATGCAGGGTTATAGTGGAGGTATCAGGTTAAATGGTTTGATCCAGATATGTAGGGTTATGGTGGAGGTATCAGGTTAAATGGTTTGATCCAGAGATGGAGGGTTATCCAGCTGTTAAGCGTGACGTAACACCCTTTCAAACATTTTTGTCAACCCATATGAGCACTGCCGCCATATGGTGGCACTTGTCCTGACCGATTGGGCACTGGCAGCTGCTGTACTTCACTGTCTGTCCCTCAACATGAACCTATATTGAACACAATTCGCTCCTCACACTAACTCATCTCAAAGATACTAACGTTAGCCTAACAATACTAGGGGCTGGCAGATTTATGTCAACTTGCCTAACATCACTTACATTACAAAATATGACCTGTATATCTTTAGTTTCATCTACAATTAAGTTCAATGTTTTACCAGTCCTGTACTGTTGTAGAGTATTACTTAATTCAGAACATGGAATAACGTATCATCTTTAACGTTAACTTAGATGTCAACTAGCCTAGATTTCAACGGC
Source organism: Gadus morhua (assembly GCF_902167405.1). Classification (NCBI taxonomy): domain Eukaryota; kingdom Metazoa; phylum Chordata; class Actinopteri; order Gadiformes; family Gadidae; genus Gadus; species Gadus morhua. Next base: position 26,961,267 of record NC_044060.1, on the reverse strand, counting down.
TAACTTCCAACTCACCTCAACCTCGTAAACTTTATTTTTCTGTGATGCCTGGACGCTACCCTTGATAACTCCCCCAGGCAAAACAGCTACACTGACCACTCTGTTGGAGTGAAACAAATTCAACCCTTTCTTTACTCTTTCAGGTGTCTCACTGAAGAAAGAAGTTATTGTAAAAAGGTTCACAGGTTCAGCCATTGTTGTTTGTTTTGATGTTCGACGGAACAGTTGTACCCAGAAGTTTTATTTTAAAAGGATGTTACGTCACGACTTAACAGCCGAATTGTCGTATATCAGATTAAATGGTTTGATGCAGATATGTAGGGTAAATGTGAGTATCAGGTTAATTGGTTTGATCCAGATATGTAGGGTCAATGTGGGTATCAGGTTAAATGGTTTGATCCAGATATGTAGGGTTAGTGTGGGGTGTCAGGTTAAATGGTTTGATCCAGATATGTAGGGTTAGTGTGGGGTGTCAGGTTAAATGGTTTGATCCAGATATGTAGGGTTAGTGTGGGGTGTCAGGTTAAATGGTTTGATCCAGATATGTAGTGTTATGGTGGGGGTATCATGTTAAATAGTTTGATCCAGATATATATTACTGGTCACTGCGGTGCCCGCGGGATCGGTGCACGACGGGAGTCGTGACGGCGTTCCCGGGCCGCGCTCACGGTGAATGAATGTCCAATCCAACCATTTCTTCCTCAACTCTGCTTTCTTGGTCAAGGGATCTTTCCGTGTCGCTCTCTCTGTCTCTCTCTCTCTCCTTCTCCCTCTCTTTGATTCTCTCTGGTAGTTTAATTGTTTGTATTTCTGTGACGGACAGTGCTGTTAGCCTGTCAGAGGCAAGACATTTGGATGTCATGAATATTCAGAGCCGAAATCCTGGCGTTCCTCCCCGCCCACCTCCTCCACCCTAGAACAGCGTGAAACAGGAGCACCTACTAAAAATTAATAAAAAAAACGATGCAATGACACCTTTACATTGTACAGCATACCAACAGCAGAAAAACTCAGTGGAAGAGATGGAGCACTATCTTGTTATATCAGCATAGTAAGTTACTTTCCACTGATTCACTATCAGTATTGATATCATTCGACCAATCATATTGCTGTGGAAATAACAAAATAGTCTTGAAGATTTTGAATCAGCAACATGCAGTCCTTGTCAAGACCAAGACCACAAGTTGAAGCCACTAAATATCCTGAAGTTTATAATTTAAGGGAAATATTGACCTGTTTCCTCTGTTTCCACTGATCACCATCCACTAACTGATGTCTTCTGTTTTTTTTTCGCATTTAGGATCTGCTGCGGTCCAGTGCCAACATAAAATAAAGTCTAATTTGCAGAAGAAGTTCAGGTGTGTGTTTGAGGGAATCGCTAAAGCAGGACATTCAACACCTCTGAATGAGTTCTACACAGAGATCTTCATCACAAAGAGAGGCAGTGGAGAGGTCAACCAGGAGCATGAGGTCAGACTGATTGAAACAGCTTCTAGTAAACCAGCCATAGAGGAAACACCCATCAGATGTGAGGACATCTTTAACCAGTTACCTGGACAAGATAAACCAATGATAAAACCAAGGACAATTATGACAACTGGAGTGGCCGGCATTGGTAAAACCGTCTTAACACATAAGTTCACTCTGGATTGGGCTGAAGACAAGGCCAATCAGGACATACACTTCACATTTTACTTCACTTTCAGAGAGCTGAATTTACTAGAAGAGAAAAAGTTTAGCTTGGTGGAACTTCTTCATCACTTCTTTAATGAGACCAAAGAAGCAGGAATCTGTAAATATGACCTGTTCCAGGTTGTCTTCATCTTTGATGGTCTGGATGAGTGCCGACTTCCTCTGGACTTCCGGAGAAACCCGATCTGTACTGATGTCACAGAGGTCACCTCGGTGGATGTGCTGCTGACAAACCTCATCAGGGGCAACCTGCTTACCTCTGCTTGCATATGGATAACCACACGCCCTGCGGCAGCCAATAGGATCCCTGCTGAGTGTGTTGACGTGGTGACAGAGGTGAGAGGGTTCACCGACCCACAGAAAGAGGAGTACTTCAGGAAGAGATTCACAGAGGAGACACTGGCCAAAACAATCATCGCCCACATAAAGAAATCACGAAGCCTCCACATCATGTGTCACATCCCAGTCTTCTGTTGGATCACTGCTATAGTTCTGGACAACTTCTTCAAAACATCCCAGCTAGGAGAAGAGATGCCCAAGACCATTACTCAGATGTACAGCCACTTCCTGAGGGTTCAGTCCATGCAGGGGGACAGGAAGTATCATGGGAGAGCTGAAACAGATCAACACTGGAGTCCAGAGAGCAGGGAGATCATTGTTTCTCTGGGAAAACTGGCTTTTAACCAGCTGGAGAAAGGCCACCTGATCTTCTACGAGGCAGACCTGGCAGAGTGTGACATCGATATCGGAGCAGCCGCAGTGTACTCAGGAGTGTTCACCCAGATCTTTAAAGAGGAGGGTGGGCTGTACCAGGACAATGTGTTCTGCTTTGTCCACCTGAGCATCCAGGAGTTTCTGGCTGCCCTTTATGTCTTTATGTCATTCATCGACACTGGGGTCAATCTGCTCTCAGGACAACCACAATTCCTGTGGTCTATTTTTTCTAGAAACAAAGGAAATGTCAAACTCTATCAGAGTGCTGTGGACAAGGCCTTACAGAGGGAGGACGGACGCCTGGACTTGTTCCTCCGCTTCCTCCTGGGCCTCTCTCTGGAGACCAATCAGATTGTCCTAAAATGTCTGCTGGGAAAGACAGTAAGTAGCTCAGAGACCAGTAAGAAAATGGGCTCTTACATTAAGAAGAAGATAGGTGGAGATCTCTCTACAGAGAAAAGCATCAATCTGTTCCACTGTCTGAATGAGCTAAACGACCGTTCTCTAGTGGCGGAGATTCAACAGTACCTGACATCAGGAAGACTCTCCAAAGAATCTCTCTCTCCTGCTCAGTGGTCAACTCTGGTCTTCATCCTACTGACATCAGAAGAGGAGCTGGACGTGTTTGACCTGAAAAAATACTCTGCTTCAGAGGAGGGACTTCAGAGGCTGCTGCCAGTGTTCAAAGCCTCCAAAACATCTCTGTAGGTTCACTAATAACATGTATTACAATAGACACAACACAATATACCCAATGCTAGAATATAAACGTTATAATAATATATAAAACATCTCTGTAGGTTCGCTAATATCATTTATTATAATACAAACAACCCAATATACCTCATAGTAGAATATTCAAATTATAATAACATGCTTTTTTTGTATCGCAATACACACATTTCTTTGTAACCAGGTTGAAAAGTCAAATTCAAAAGGTCTATTTATTTTGAAATAATAAATAAGGAAAGCCCATAATTAACAAACAAAAAAAATAGTTAAATACATCTTTATTCAAATATCTAGCTAGGAGTATGAATACGTTTTTATTGATAAGGATAAATTAAATACAAATATACATTCATTATTAATTAATTATTTGGACCTTGTTCAGTACGTTTGCTTACATGGACGCGTTGGGGCAATTGCACCGTCGCTAGCTTAGCCACTTCTTAGAGTTTAACACGGTTTTAAACTCAAAAAATCACGTGACGTCTTAAACACCATTGCTGTGTAACATGTACTTGTGGTTTAACCTGCCGCTGCATTTTACCTTGATCTCCATTGCTGTGTCTTCAGAGAAATTCCCATCAGACACTAGAGGGCGTATTTTGTGGGTGTTAGTCTAATTTCGAAACTGACGTGGTTTTAGAGGAGACTAAACCAGTTTGCAGGATGAAACAAGGCTCAACATAACCAACACACACACAGAATTAGTTTTATGAATTATTATTAATAGGTATGATACATTTACACTTATTACACCAGATAGGCCTTCAGCCTTCAGGTCTTGGTCGCGCTGCTCAGCAAGAGCTTTACGCGCTTCTACTTTCAAGCGCTTCCATAGGTTTTCTTAAATGTGCCGGGCTGCTCGGTCGTCTGCTTGGAAATCTACAGTTGAATGTGTATGACAGATTATCCCAAACAGCCTTTCTTCAGAGTGTGGTGGGGGTGTCTTTCCTTGGATTTTCCACCGTGTCCACAACACCTCGAATGCAGTGCAGCAAATACAATTTTTGCTCCTCGTTGTAGTTCTCTATCCGCGACATCTTCATCGATATGATCCTAACTCTCCTTCTCCGAGAATTTATAGGCGTGACATTACCCTAATTACTCGCATAGGCCTATTAGTTTGTCTTCAATTAATTAAGTAATCACGTTTGCATACACACACCAAGAGAAAATAATGACAAGTAATTGATTGACGTAGGTGAGGGCAGATTCCAGGCTCAGATACACAAAAAGTAGCCTAGACTATTTCATAATATATGTAAAGATTATTAGCATTTTTTATTTATTATAGTTTGATTATATTAAAGTTCACTTTACAGTCCAATTAAGTTTTTGTTGGTAATTATAGCACAAAATACATCCACCATTAAGTATACTAGAAATCAGAGCACTTCCGGTTTCCAAGCAGTTTAAACCGAGTCAACTAGGAATCAGCTGATCCTGTACGAGTCGTTACACAGCAATCACATTCAACCTCGTGCCCAGCTGCGTGTTAAACTCCAAAACCTCTGTTTTAAGGAGTACGGTTTTAAAGCGCAGCAATGCTAACTGACAGGGCAATTGGCCCGTTGGGTTTAACCAACAGGATGCGTTGAGAAATAGACTTCAGGGTCTTCTGGGGGAAGGGTGAGAGGTCACGAGTGAGCGGGAAAAAGGAGAGAGAGGGAAGAGACTACTTTATTCTAACTAGAGATCGCCCAGCTAAATGATATTTAAACTAGGGCTGTCAAATGAACGCGTTCATTTTGATTAATTAATCACGCATAAAAAAAATTACGCAGATTTATCGCGCTTCTATAGTGCCCTTTGACCCGGTGGAGGCAGACGAGAAGACGCTGCTCGGCCCCGTGAGCAGAAAATTCAAGTTTAAACAACTCCTGAGCACACCTCTCCCAAGTGTGCTCATGCCACAGAATTGAAGTGGACTTGAGTACGGTTGGCGTGCTCACACTAGCCAAACAATCTAGACTTGAGCACGGTACAGGTGTAAAACAGACTTATGGCCTAGGGTGAGTGCGCCCTTAATCACAGTTCTTTATGTGTATTGTCTATTGTATGTTTAGGCTGAATGGCTGTGGTCTGTCAGAGAGATGCTGTGAAGCTCTGGCCTCAGTTCTCGGCTCCACCTCCTCTGGTCTGAGAGAGCTGGACCTGAGTACCAATGATCTGCAGGATTCAGGAGTGAAGCTGCTCTCTGCTGGACTGAGGAGTCCACACTGTACTATGGAAACTCTAAGGTCAGTTTGACTCAATGGTCAAACATTTACACCACTAGTACCACATCAGAGGACACCGAACAGATTTGCCTCCAGAATGTTAACAAGTCTAAATAAATATGTAAATTATGTCGTTTCGGTAGTCAAGACACATTTTCTACTGGCTACTATCTTACTACTATAATAGAAGGCCAGTCGCACCAGTTACTCGAAGTTACTCATGTGCGCATGTGCCAAGAAGCCTGCAGCACACACACACGCACGCACGCACGCACGTACACGCACACACATACAGCACGCGCAAACATATACATATACTGCTAACACGCACATACACACCGCATACACACACCACACACACGCACATGCGCACGACCATACACGGAAACGCACAGACACAAACACACACACACGCACACAGACACACACACATGCGCACACACCCCATGTCAAGACAAAGGCAGCGACAAATACACAGAAGCACACACACGCACACACTACAGCGACACTTGCCCATACACATAACGGCTCCGCCATTGACACACGCACAGGTAAGAACACACACGCACGTGCACACACACCTCTAATTAGGATTTATTTTCTTCTCTGGGTCATCATGAATAGTGCATTTCTTTACATGCTGTTGAATACACTAGTGCTGCGGTGAAATTCAACGTAACTTTGCACAAAGTTCAAACGTGTTTTTCTAGTTTTCTGATTAAAGCAGAGTGTCTTCAGGGGAACTTAAGTGGCTTGTGTTTCCCATTGGAGCGATCAAGCTTCTGCTGCAATACAGCCGCTATTTAACCCAGCACTGAACTAAACCTTGGCAGCCTGCGTGCATCACAGCGCCATTACCACTCATCTTATCAAACACAAGACCTCAATCTCACTCTATTTGTCAACCTGGTCTCACAGGAATCCGTGAAATGACTACGGACGAATAACTCGAAATCCGTGGACACATCACGGAAACACGCAGATTTCCGTGATGTGGCCACGGAATTCGCTCCAATGCAAGTGTTAATGACGCTGATGTTCCGTGGCTCACACACGGATCCCCGTTTCAACAAGCGAGTCGACCACGGGGGCTTAACTCAAAACCCGGGGTGGTCTCACTGAAACACTTAAATTGTCCTTGTTGTGTCCACGGAAGTTGCTCCAATGCAAGTAAATGACAATGATATTCCGTGGCACACACACAGATTCCCGTTTCAATCTGTGTGTGTGCTCCCGTTTCAATATGTGCGTGTGCCACATTTGACCACAGCGGGGGCTTAACTCAAAATCCGTGGTGGTCTGACGGAATCACTTCAATTGTCCGTGATGTGGCCACGGAATTTGCTCCAATGCAAGTAAATGACACTGTTATTCCGTGGCTCACACACGGATATCGGCGTGTTTCCGTGATGTGGCCACGGATTTCGAGTTAAGCGTCCGACCGTAGTCATTTCACGGATTCCTGTGAGACCATGTTGCTATTTGTGTTGCCATGACAGTAAAAGGTGTACCTTGGATTCAGTTTGTTAATGATGGTATAAGGTGTTTATTTTGTTGTATTCCTATTCTATTCATAATCGTGTACTCAGACATAAAGGTGGACTTTAGAGTAAAGTTAAATAATATTTTATGGACATTTTATGGAGTTTGCTGAATCTTTAGTTATCTGAATTCTAAATTATTCATATTTTGAAGATCTACTGTATTGACATTTAGCTAATAAAACATTTCTAATAGCAAATTTCAAATGCAAAATGAATCAAAGTTCCTAACGTGTTCTATTTTTTGTGTGTGCAGCCTCAATGGCTGTCATCTGTCAGGAGAATGCTGTGAAGCTCTGGCCTCAGTTCTCAGCTCCAACTCCTCTAGTCTGAGAGAACTGGACCTGAGTACCAATGATCTGAAGGATTCAGGAGTGAAGCTGCTCTCTGCTGGTCTGGGGAGTCCACACTGTACACTGGAAACTCTCAGGTCAGTTTCACTCAATGGTCAAACAGTTCCACCACAATTTCCACATCAGAGGACCAGTATTGAGCTGCTGTGCCCCAGTATTGATCTGCTGCGCCCCAGTAGGACCTTTTCTATATGTTGAAGATCTACTGTATTAACATTTAGTTAAACTAATAACACATGTCTAATATCAAATTTCAAATACAATATTAATCACAGTTTCTAACTTGTTCTGTTTATTGTGTGCGAAGTTTGAAAGGCTGTCAGCTGTCAGAGAGATGCTGTGAAGCTCTGGCCTCAGTTCTCAGCTCCAACTCCTCTAGTCTGAGAGAGCTGGACCTGAGTACCAATGATCTGCAGGATTCAGGAGTGAAGCTGCTCTCTGCTGGACTGGGGAGTCCACACTGCACACTGGAAACTCTCAGGTCAGTTTTACTCAATGGTCAAACAGTTACGCCACAATTTCCACATCAGAGGACCAGTATTGATCTGCTGTGCCCAAGTAAAATCTCACGTTCGAGTTTTAACAAGGTCCATATTTGGCAGTGGATTAATTTAGAATAATATTAACGGTAAAATAATGGATTATTTTCAAATCCACAACGTCAAAGCAACGCAGTTTAACCCAAAATACAAACTGAGGCGCGCACCTTGCGGTCCGGGTCCTTAGACTGCGGCGTGCACATTACTGTTGTGCACGGCAGTGTGCATGTCGTAGCCGGTGCACCGCGGTGCACACGCAGTAATCTATTGATCCTGGTTCATTAAATAGTCTGATGGATAAATGCTGTTTGTGAAAACGATTGTTGCTGCGTATTCTTTTTTTTCACATTTCCCACCTGTGCAGTATGGTGTTAAATGTTCTGTAATTAGATTAAACATTGCCCTGATGTACACACAGCGTTGTTTAGGTTTTTTTAGTCAGAGAAGCTACGTAGGCAGTGTATACCGTTATCAATCCCCGTTTTGAGTCACTGGATCCACCCCCCCTCTGCGCTCCGGGACCTCCCTCTTTACAAATTAACGTTATCTCTGATAGGGGGTCTGTTTCTGTTTTTACCACCAGCGCCGCGACATCGCTTTCCTCACCAACCAACTCTTCCTCCTCCTCCTCCTCCTCCTCCTCCTCCTCCTCCTCCTCCTCCTCCTCCTCCTCAATCAAATACCTAATAACAAAAACCGGCTGCTGATTGGATAAAATACTCCAATTAGGATTTATTTTCTTCTCTTAGTAGTCCAGAATAGTGCATTTCTTTACATGCTCTTGAATAGCTCTAGTGCTGCGGTGACATTTAAATGAAACTTTGCACAACGCACAAACCAGTGTTTTAGTTTTCTGATTAAAGCAGAGTGTCTTCAGGGGAACTTTAGTGGGTCGTGTTTCCCAATAGAGCGATCAAGCCGGCGCTGCAATACAGCCGCGCTTTAATTCAGTACTGAACTAAACCTTGGCAGTTTGCGTGCATCGCAGCGCCATTACCACTCATCTTATCAAACACAAGACCTCAATCTCACTCTATTTGTGTTGCCATGACAGTTAAAGGTGTACCTTGGATTCAGTTTGTAAGGTGTTTGTTTTATTATATTCCTATTCTATTCATAATCATGTAGTCAGACAGTAAGGTGGACTTTAGAGTAAATTTAAATATTTTTTTCTTCTTTGAACTGAGTATTTTTATGGACATTTTCTGGAGTTTGCTGAATCTTCAGTTACCTGAAATCTAAATTAGACATATTTTAAAGATCTAGTGTATTGACATTTAGGTTAACTAATAAAACATTTCAAATGCAAAATGAATCACAGTTCCTAACGTATTATATTTATTGTGTGTGCAGCCTCAATGGCTGTGGTCTGTCAGAGAGATGCTGTGAAGCTCTGGCCTCAGTTCTCAGCTCCAACTCCTCTAGTCTGAGAGAGCTGGACCTGAGTACCAATGATCTGCAGGATTCAGGAGTGAAGCTGCTCTCTGCTGGACTGGGGAGTCCACACTGTACACTGGAAACTCTCAGGTCAGTTTCACTCAATGGTCAAACAGTTCCACCACAATTTCTACATCAGAGGACCAGTATTGATCTGCTGTGCCCCAGTATTGATCTGCTGTGCCCCAGTAAATTCTCACGTTCGAGTTTTAACAAGGTCCATATTTGACAGTTGATCAATTTAGATTGATATTAACGGTAAAGTAATGGGATTATTTTCTAATCCACAACATCACAGAAACGCAGTTTAACCCAAAATACAAGCTATGGCGCGCACCTTGCGGTCCGTGCACCGCGGCGTGCACATTACTGTCCGTGCACGGCAGTGTGCATGTCTTAGCCGGTGCACCGCGGCGCGCACCCAGCAATCCTTTGATCCTCGTAATTTAATACTCTGATGGATAATTGCTGCTTGTGCTTTTGTTTTACCGTTACCAACCCCCGTTTTGAGTTCTTGGATCCACCCCCCCTCTGCGCTCCGGGACCTCCCACTTTACAAATTAACGTTATCTCTCATAGGGGGCCTGTTTCTGTTTTTACCACCAGCGCCGCAACATCGCTTTCCTCACCAACCAACTCTTCATCCGCCTCCTCCTCCTCCTCAATCAAATACCTACTAACAATAACCGGCTGCTGATTGGATAAAATACTCCATTTAGGATTTATTTTCTTCTCTTGGTCGTCCACAATAGTGCATTTCTTTACATGCTCTTGAATAGCTCTAGTGCTGCGGTGACATTTAAATTAAACTTTGCACAAAGTACAAACCAGTGTTTTAGTTTTCTGATTAAAGCAGAGTGTCTTCAGGGGCCGGCGCTGCAATACAGCCGCGCTTGAACTCAGTACTGAACTAAACCTTGGCAGTCTGCGTGCATCGCAGCGCCATTACCGCTCATTTTATCAAAGACAAGACCTCAATCTCACTCTATTTGTGTTGCCATGACAGTAAAAGGTGTACCTTGGATTCAGTTTTTTAATGATGATTTAAGGTGTTTGTTTTACTATATTCCTATTCTATTCATAATCTGGAAGCTGGAAATTAAGGTTCTTTCGTAAAGTAGAATAATAGATTATTCTTAGAACTGGGTCTTTCAGGGGGACCCGTTCTATATTTTGAAGATCTACTGTATTAACATTTAGCTAAACTAATAACACATGTCTGATATCAAATTTCAAATACAACATTAATCACAGTTTCCAACGTGTTCTGTTTATTGTGTGTGAAGTTTGAAAGGCTGTCATCTGTCAGAGAGATGCTGTGAAGCTCTGGCCTCAGTTCTCAGCTCCAACTCCTCTAATCTGAGAGAGCTGGACGTGAGTACCAATGATCTGCAGGATTCAGGAGTGAAGAAGCTGCTCTCTGCTGGACTGGGGAGTCCACACTGTACACTGGAAACTCTCAGGTCAGTTTCACTCAATGGTCAAACACTTCCACCACAAGTTCCAAACCAGAGGACATTGAACAGATTTACCTCTAGAAAAGTAATAATTCTCACTGTGTGTCAGTGACGGACTGGGATTAAAAAACGGCCCTGGCATTTTCACCCACCAGCGGCCCACACAGGGACGCGCACGCACGCGCGTGCCCGCAACACACAGATATAACTTCACATGCACGGAAATAACCCGCACTTTTGTGGCCCCATTGGTGATGAACTATCTAACTTTAATATGCATAAAGACTGACTGTCCTCACTGTTCCTCACTGTCCTCCTGTTTTACTCCCTACCCCTGGTCTGTTTTTTCAGTGTCTTGAACATTAGTGCTAGCGCTGGTGCTACTAGCTGAAGCTGCGGATTTTTCACTGTCAGCCAACAGTAATTTCCTGGATTTCGCTCTCTTTTTCTCCGCTCCTCCCTTCTGTCGCTTAATTCCTCGATTCATAGTTCATACTCATAGTAACCTCAGCAGACTCTGGTATCTTCCAACTTTCAACTTCCAACAACCCCCTAGGCAGACGCGGTCCGATTCGGTTTTGAAATTCCCAGAAGTCATAGAACTTTTGTAAACCAATAATACAATTAAAAATACAGGCAGATTTGTTGTATTTAAATTTCAAACAATGCACTTTTTAAACATCTGATTAGATAAGGCTACAAAATAATGTAGACCGATGTAAATATTAAGGGCAACCATGACTGTAGTATATAGACAGATCAGATCTGGTATAAAAACTGATTAGTTTCCTATTATATAGCATGAATAGGGGTTTAGAGACAAATGGCTTATTTGAATCTTTTAACACTATAGATGCTTGATAGTGTGCCGAGAGATAATATGGGGCCACGTTGCGACGAATCGGCCGCACGAACCTGACAAGCATGCCGCCCCGTGATTGGCCGGCCCAACCGGCCCACGAGAGGCCGCGGCTCCTCTGGCATCTGCCCGAATGCCAGACCGTCCAGTCCGTCACTGGTGTGTGTGTGTGTGTGTGTGGTTGTGTGTGTGTGTGTGTGTGTGTGTGTGTGTGTGTGTGTGTGTGTGTGTGTGTGTGTGTGCAGGTTGTCTGGCTGCCTGGTCACACAGGAAGGCTGTGCTTCTCTGGCCTCAGCTCTGAGCTCCAACCCCTCTCATCTGAGAGAGCTGGACCTGAGCTACAATCACCCAGGAGAATCTGGAGCTGCGCTGCTCTCTGCTGGACTGGAGGATCCACGCTGGAGACTGGACACTCTCAGGTATGGAGAGGACATCACCACTCAGGGACAAAGTCTCCTACAAGGATTCATGCCGCTGCTAGATGAAGTGGTTTAAAAAGGCAGCAGTCAGTCATGTTCTGTAGAACGTTATGAGACGGCAGATGATGAAGGTGAATGTTTCAACATGCTGCTTTCACTTTGATTCCTCCCCAGTGTGGAGCACGGTGGAGTGTGGAGGCTGAAACCAGCTCTAAAGAAGTGTAAGTGTCTGTTTGAGTCATCAAATCACACACTCACTATTGAGATGGAAAGTCCACCCACACAGCAGGAAGTGAGGTCACATCCTACTGTGAATGAAGATGATGGCTGACATCATGTATCTTACGTATATTAATACTGTCCACCATCACAGTTAAATCTGCTTGTATAAAACCGGGAGGGAGGACTAGGGGTGAGGGGGGGGGAGGGGGGGTGAAGGGGCTGAGGGGGAGGACTAGGGGTGAGGGGGAGGGATGGGGTGGGGGGGGGACCGGGCTGAGGGGGAGGAGTGTGGGGGTGGGGGGGTGAAGGGGCTTAGGGGGAGGACTAGGGTTGAAGGTGGGGGGGTACGGGGGGGGTGAAGGGGCTGAGGGGGAGGACTAGGGGTGAGGGGGTGGGGGGTGGGGTGGGGTGGGGGGTGAAGGGGCTGAGGGGGAGGACTAGGGGTGAGGGGGTGGGGTGGGGGGGGGTGAAGGGGCTGAGGGGGAGGACTAGGGGTGAGGGGGTGGGGTGGGGTGGGGGGGGACCGGGCTGAGGGGGGAGGAGTGTGGGGGTGGGGGGGTGAAGGGGCTGAGGGGGAGGGGGGGTGACCGGCTGAGGGGGGCTGAGGGTGAGGACTAGGGGTGAGGGGGAGGGGGAGGGGGGCTTACCGGGCTGAGGGGAGGGGAAGGGGGGGTGACGGAGCTGAGGGGGGGATGAGAGGGAGGGGGATGAGGGGGGTTGGTGAGGGGGAGGGGGCTGAGGAGGGGGGGGGGGCTGATGGGGAGGGGACTGAAGAAGAAGAGAGAGCGATCACAAAAAGAAAGAGAATAAAAAGAAGAAGAGCAGCCTGGATCCAAGGAGAGATGTTTGTTGTTGATGTATTCATAATATTGTTGTTGATGTTTTCATAACGTCATTGTTGAGGTGTGTGTATCTATGTATGTGTATGTGTACATATGTATATGAATGTATGTGTTCATATCTATGTATATGTACACAGAGCGCAGGAGAACAGTACTAGTGATGATGATGATGATGATGAGGATGAAGAGCGGTCCAGCAGCTCATCATGTCTGCTTCTCCCTCAGATGCCTGTGACCTCACACTGGACCCCAACACGGCCCACAGACGACTCTCTCTGTCTGAGGACAACAGGAAGGTGACGTGGGTTGGAGAGGTCCAGTCTTATCCGGATCACCCAGACAGATTTGACTCCCTGCCCCAGGTGTTGGGTAGAGAGGCTCTGACTGGCCGCTGTTACTGGGATGTACAGTGGGAAGGAGATGTTGTTATAGGAGTGACATACAGAGGAATCACAAGGAGAGGAATTGGTGCTGACAGCCTGCTTGGATGGAACAACAAGTCCTGGAGTCTTTATAGTTATGATGATGGTTACTCTGCCTGGTACAACGGTAGAGAGACAGCCCTCCGTCTCCGCCCCGCTGGCTCCACCAGAGTAGGAGTGTATCTGGACCGGCCTGCTGGCTCTCTGTCCTTCTACAGAGTGTCCCCAGGTGGAGGAGGGTCCTCAGACACACTGACACACCTCCACACCTTCTGGTCCTCCTTCACCCAGGAGGACCTCCTCCTGGGGGTGGAGGTAGGGCGGGGGAGGTCAGCGACTCTATTTCGGTTGTAGAAAAAAAAAACGGCCGCGCGGGCCTCAGACTCAGTGTGTGTGCCGGTGCGTGTGCCGCCCCGGCACACGCACCGGCACACACACAAACACACGCATACACATACACACACACACACACACACTCACACACACACGTACACGTTCACACACACATAAAAAAAACACATACGCACACACACTTAGGGCCCTATCTTGCATCCGGCGGAAGTGACTTAGTCACTGGCGCATGTGTCGTTGCTAGTTTACAACTGGCGCAGAGCGTTCTTTTCCCACCACCGCCACTCGCCGGTAAATTAGGGATTGATCATGCGCCCCAAGGGGCGGTTCGGCGGAAGGAGGAGGCGTGTTCGGGCGCAAACGGTATTCTGCCGTTTCTGAATACCATTGAGCTACTGACCGGGAAATACCTGGTTTAAAGTCAGTGGCGCGTTGTTCAGAGGCTATTTTAAGGGCGCATGCATACATGCGCATGCGATGCATACGGATTGCTTGGGCACCTCGCGCATACACTTTGCTTCTCCCATCTACCTAGCCGCACATTCTTGGTAAATTATTTGGGAAAGAACAGCTGATGCAGCGGTAATAAGTTGCACTTTTAAATCAATGCATCTGCAAACACCGTACAGCAAACACATATTTTCTTGACACAGACATCGTGTAGGTCCTACATGCCCATAACTTTTAGGATTGATGAGTATTTGATCGTGAAAAACATTGTTTTACCGCGAGTGAGTGTTAAAAAGAATGAATGAATGCGGGCGCGCGTGTGTGCTCTGTTTAAACACACGCAAACTAAACACGTAACGTATAATACAATCAATGGCAATGTCTATTACCGCGGGGACACATGCATATTAGGATAGCATACAATACTGATAAGAAACAATGTTTATAATGTATTGCGTATATCATTAAATAGAACCACAGTTACCGCATATCATATGTTATATCATATGCGTTTTCTTTGCCGAAATTTATTTGAGGACTCAGTATTTCTGAAGTTGTGGAAGAAAACCCCTTATTCCATGTGTGAATTAAGCCATATTATTTGGCAATTAACTGAGCCATTTGCAGTTTGAAATTCATGTGCATCTGTCTCATCGGAGACTGCATGCAGACGCGCTGTCAAAATATCAACTCGTCCGATTCAAATGCGCTCATGGCTCTTAAAGGGGATCGGAGCTGGCACTCTCATTGGTTTGTTGGACATTACGCCCAAACCACACCTACGGGTAACTAGGCTGCTTCAGACCAACCCTTTTGACACTTGCGCCGCGACGCAAGTGTCATTTATCCGCCTGTAAAATAGCGATAGCGCCGTAGAACCGCCCACAAAGCTACTTGCACTTTGCGCTTCCCACTTGCGTTTCAGACCGTTAAAATAGGGCCCATAGTCTCTCTCTCTCTCTCTCTCTCTCTCTCTCTCTCTCTCTCTCTCTCTCTCTCTCTCTCTCTCTCTCTCTCTCTCTCTTCTTTAATGTATAACATGATAAACAATGAAAAGACTTGTTAGATCTCCCATAGTTAGATAAGCACATTCATTATTGTAATTGTATATTAAATACCTATTGATGGTATTCTTTGAATATTTTCGGACGTCACCAGTTTGGTCATCAGGACTCTGATATAATTTTTGTCATAATCCTGATTTACAACCTGATTTAAAGCAGATTTTGTATTTTATTCTTAATAACCAAGAGGTCTGTGGGATAATGTTGCATGTTGTAAATTACTTTAAACTGAATCTTGTTCAGTTGAAGAAATGTGTTAGACAGAGTTCAAATGTACGACAGCGGTAGAATTCATTAAGGCACAAAACGTTAAAATTCGGCCGCTTTTGTTGAAAACCAAGCGGCCGAAGAACATGTTCAGCTATTTAAGATACGTGCACACCTGTTGATGAAAGTCTGCTGCTTCTATTGTTTTAGTGCTGGTGTTTATTGTGTACATGTACGGGACTATTTTTCTGTCTTATTTGTTAATGAAGCATAATTGCAATAAAAAACTCAGTGGATCCAACTGAATGTTCTCGTGTGTTCAGCCGATGATTATCGTATTGGTCCAAATATAAGACGTCATTTTTTCCCCTCGAAATAGGTCCGAAAAAGTCGGTTTGTCTTATATTCGGGGTCTAGTATTCAGAGGGACGCTCTGAGGAGGAACGCAGTTTCTCTTCTTCGCCTCTCCATTCAAATGTCAATACACATTCGCGGCCGAATGTGGCTCCAGGAATTGGTTCCGGGAAGAAGTAGTCCAGCGTCCTTAACAACCAGATCGTTACCGGTGTTTAAAGACAGGCATTTAGAGACAAGTGGCTCAAAAGTGGGTCAGGTCAATCAACAACAGCTGAGGAGCTATGATGCCAATTTTTAAATAATGGTCGTCAATAAGGCAGAGTCAAGTAACAACTGCCAAGCTGCCAAGAAGTTTGGGGTCACGGAGAGTAACGTAAGAAGATGGCGAGCACCAAAACAACGTCTCAAAGATGCCAACAGTCAGCGCAAATCTACCGTGGACCTCAAAGTGGTCGTTTCAGTGAGGTTGACCGGAGAGTTTTTGACTACGTCAGAAAAAACGCGCTTTGGGAGGAACCGCTGGAAGCGGAGCAGCTGGGGAGCGATGACAGCGAGAGTGAACACAGCGGGGCAGAGGACGCGTGTGAGGGATAGAGAGACGTCACATCGGAGGAGAAATTTGGCGAATTAAGTTTAGTTAAATATGTGGCCTGTATTTTCTCTGTTATTTAAAAATATTCACAATGTTGCTTGATATTCATTTTGAATCATACTGTACATATTTTGCCTTGAAAGTGCCGTGGCCTTTACTGGCATTATTATTATTGCCATATATTTTATTTGTTTTATTAATAAATAAAACAAAAAAGGACACACAACAAACCAAACCACTGTGTTTTTAATATTGTTATTAAGAAAAGTTCTTTGTTCTGCAAATGTGGTCTGCAAATCTTTTTTTCTAAATGTTTGTGTTGAAAAACGGGGGTCGTCTTATAATTAGGGTCGTCTTATATTCAGACCAATACGGTACTCTTTTTATTACTAAATAATGCTTCCATAAGTGCCTTAAGAATAATTATATATTAATCAGAAATTATTAATAGAACAGCAAATGTTTTTCCGATATTATTCTTGGACCTCCTCCCTGGGTTTTGGTTGTTGGGGGGGGGGGATGGGGGCTCAGTCTCTCTGTGTCGGTTGTAAAAAGAAACCACAGACAGAGGGCTGGATACACACTCTCTGTCTCTCTTTCTCTCTCCCTATCTCTCTTTCTCCCTCTCTCCCTCTCTCTCTCTCTCTCTCTCTCTCTCTCTCTCTCTCTCTCTCTCTCTCTCTCTCTCTCTCTCTCTCTCTCTCTCTCCCAGTCTCTATTATTTTGCAATTGAGTGCCACCCCTCCTCGTCCCAGCCGCCCCCGAACGGTGCTCCAACGGCCCCCTACGACGGATCAGGTGGGGGCCCTGAAGGAGGTGGGCCCCGACCACACCCCCAGGGCTCCTGCTGACTCTGGGGTCTGGCAGACGAGGGCCTTCGCTAAGGATTCTGGGGGTTCTACTGTTCTAGGGGGTGGGACCGTTTCGGGGCCCTCCTGGGTCATTAGTGGTTGGTAAACTAATCAGGGTTCATGGGTTGGGGTTTATCGATGTCGGGGTGTGTTGGTGACTCTTGTGTTCATGTTGTGTTCATTGCACCATTACTGAAAGTGTTAGTGTGGTTGAATGGTGGCGTGTGTTCTAGTGTGTACCGTGCTGGTGTTATTAAAGGCAGCTCCGTTGTCCAGCGGTGTATGGGGCGTGGAGCTGCGGCCGACTGCTAAACCTGGGCTCCCGTCTCGTCCTTCACCTGCTGCTCGCCACAATATGATTGTTGAAGTTAAACGGATTGAATTATGCTACATGATTGTCTGGTGGGCTCATGTTTAAAAGGATTATGGTGGGATGTTATTATTTAAATAAGAAGTAAATATTATATATTTATAATTAGAACTAAGTTTAAGTAAAAAACCTGAATAACATTAAGAATGATAAATAGTGTGAGAATTTATTTTACACTTTGATTACTTTAAGAGAAATAATGGAATCATTTTAAATATGTTTATTTTTCTGTTTGCATTTGATTTCACATTGTGAAATCAATGTTTCCTTTTTCTGTTTTTTGATGGTTTTTCACCTTGCTAACAACTGAATTACTTACAACTGACCATCAATTGAGGCTTCAATAAAAGAAGATAAAGAGGAAACAGTTTGTTTATTGAGTGAAACCAAGCAGGAACTCTGAGTGGATGCACCAATCTCCTTCAAGTGGAGAACGCACAAAAAAGGAGAGAACTTGACAATAGTAATATTATAACAGTATTCATTAGTGATAACAGTATACATTAGTGATAGTAATATTATAACAGTATTCATCAGTGATAGTAATATTGTAATAGTGTTCATCAGAACTGAAGTTATATTTTCAGATCCCCTGTTATCAGTTTCATTTAATACCGTCTTGTATCGTATTGTAGGAGCAGCAGCTTGGGTCTGAGGAGGCGCGGAGCAAAGGTAAGTCGACTTTCTGTTCTATTCCCTTTTCTGACCCCCAGGGGAATCCAGGCAGGGCCCATCCATACACATCCTCTCATAGAAAGTGAATTATGTGCATAAACACAAAATATATGAATAAAGAGGAGCACACTGCAATCTGAATCAGAATTCATGGGTGAATAATGCAGGAACCCCTTTAATGTAAAAATGTACACATATACATATTGTAGCGGGCCAGTGGGTGTGGGGTTTCCACGCTACCAAGTCGGATAGATAAAATGTCACAACACACAGAGTAGTTCAAACGCAGAACGGTTTATTTACCGAGTAAATGAAAACCAGGGTGGGAAAAGGGTCATCCACGTCCTTTATGCTCCAGTTCAATGTCCGTCCAACACCTTCCACCTGTCTCTCTCTCTCAGGGCGTACCACACTGCCAGGCGATCACACAGATCCTGCCTGTCCTCTTATAGTCCTAGCTCCTCTTCCAACTCCAACCTCCCCGGTCTGTCGTTTGCTAGCTCTTTTAAGCACCAAGCACCCCTGCTTAACGATCCCCAGGCTCGCCTCGTTAATGTGAGAAAGTCCATATATGGCTTGGGGGTGGAGCCAGCAGGTTGCCAGACCTACCACTCCCCTCACTCCTCCCTGGCGTCTGCCACAATATATACATATGTATACTGTATATATATAAAAACATGGGAAGGGCATGCAAGAAGTATTAAAAACACATAGGGTAAAGATAAGTGCTGGCAGATAAGTGCAAAATAGATAAAATGAATAAATAAATAAATAGTTATATAAATATAGTATATATATAAATATAGTAAACATAGTAAAACATAGTAAACCCATTCACACGTTCATACCATCCTTCCACATAACAGAAGCCTCCAATGTAATAAATGGGGGAGTCCTCTGGCCGGGTCACATGGGGCTCCAGGTGGGAGGTCAGAGGTCAGAGCCCGTCCTCTGGTCGGGTCACACGGGGCTCCAGGTGGGAGGTCAGAGGTCAGAGCCCGTCCTCTGGCCGGGTCACATGAGGCTCCAGATGGGAGGTCAGAGGTCAGGGCCCGTCCTTCCTGTATCTTTGGATCAGCTCTGAGACGTCCTTCTTACCTGCACCCAGCCGTCCGCCACACACACACAAACACAAACACATTATACACACGCACATTATACACGCACACACACACACACACACACACACATGATGAATGGATGTGAAGTGAAAGAAGGATGTGTAATAAATGCGTAATAGGTGGTGGTTGTAGTGTGGGTGTAATAAGTGTAATGAGTGAATAATGTGTGTGGTGGGTGTAATGCAGGCGTAATGAATGTGTACTTAGTGTATTATGAATAATGAATGTATAATGGGAGTATGATGAATGTGTAATAGGTGTGTTATGAATAATGAATGTGTAGTGGCTGTATGATGAATGTGTTATAGGTGTAGGGTGAATGTGATATGGATAGTAAGTGATAAAAGTGTAATGGATGGTAAATGATGAATGTATGTAAAGTGTAAGATGGACGTATAGAGTGGGTGTAGTATATGTGTAATAGGTGAAGGGTGTATGCTGGTTGTGGTGAATGTGTGTTATGGTTCAGGATTTTTCCTTCAGGCCTGTGGGTGTGAGTGTATGTAACCTGGGTGATCCTTTGGTGCTCTATGTGTTTGCGTTGTTGGGTGGTCCATCTGGGGTCTGATTCTAACCCAGCGATGGTGAGGTGGGTGACGGGTTGTTGTGTGAAATGTTGATCCAGAGTGGTTTGTAGGTGCTGGTGTTTGATGTCGAGGAGTTGCTGTTTCAGTCGGATGATCATGCGATGTTTCGTTTCTCCAATGGAGTGTTTGTGGCGGTGTGTGCATGTGATGATGTAGACCGTGTTGGGGGAATCATTGCTTGGGGGTGGAGGATGGGTAGAGTGGTGTGGCTATGTGGGTTGGTGATGGAGTTGTGTGGTTTGAAGTAGTGTGTGGTAGACGGTGGTGGTCGTGTGGGTTTGCGGGAGAAGGTGGAGGTGACCAGGAGATCTTTGAGGCTTTTGTTTTTCCTGTACGCAGAAATGATTTTGTGTTGTTGTAGTGGTGCATGTTGTTCTTGTACGGTGGTGAAGTGAGAGTTGATGCTGTGGTGTAGGGAGAGGGTTCTACGGGAGAAGGTGGTGACGAAGGGTAGGATGGTAGTGAGGGGAATCTGTGGGTTAGGGTCAGGTGTGTGGAGAGGTCAGAGGTTATGGTTAGGAGAGGGGGAGGGGTTGGGGTTAGGGTTAGGTGTGTGGAGGGGTCAGAGGTTATTGTTAGGAGAGTAGGAGGGGTTGGGGTTAGGGTTAGGTGTGTGGAGGGGTCAGAGGTTATGGTTAGCAGAGGGGGAGGTTGGGAGGTTAGGGTTAGGGTTAGGTGTGGGGAAAGGGAAGGAGTTTGGGTAGGGAAGGAGGGAAGGGGAAGGATGATTGGGGTTGGGATGGGTGCCAAGAGGTTGGTTGGTATTGTGCTGTGAAGAGAGGGTTAGGGTTAGGGTCAGGGTCAGGGTCAGGGTTAAGGTCAGGGTTAGGGTCAGGGTCAGAATTCATGGGTGAATAATGCAGGAACCCCTTTAATGTAACAATGCACATACATAAATATCTATAAAGACATGGTAAAAGCATGCAAGAAGTGTTAAAAACACACAGGGAAAAATATGTGCTGGCGAATAAGATAGAAATAGATAAAATAAAAAACACAAAATAGATAAAATAAATAAGTAAATAGGTAAATAAATATATATAAAAGATAAATAAGGCATAGTGAAACCATTCACACATTCATACCATCCTTTCACATAACAGAAGCCTCCAATGTAATAAATGGGGCAGTACAAGAGATGGAAGGCCTCAATAACATGATGATGTAAAGGAAGCACACAGTGAAGATAAAAACATGGAACACATTAAAACACACAATGGACCCGACGCCATGCAGGGAACCCCCCAGGAGGAGTCCCAGGACCCCCCAGCGCCAGTCTCGGGCAGGAAGGGGGGGCCCTTCCTGCCCGAGACTTGGCCCGGTCAGACCCCGAGGGCAGGCCCCCCCTTCCTGCCCTCGGGGTCCGACCGGGCCAAGTTTCGGTGCGGAGGTCCCAGTTAGGCCCTAGAATAAGATATTAAAATTTCAGGGCGGTAGGACCTTCCTATCTCAAAAACTGTTTTTCCACCACATTCTGAACCATTAGGTCTTGCAGGCTACACTTCTGAGGGGCTTTGTCCAAATGACACTCCATTTGAGAAAACTTTTTTTCTCTAAGGGCTAGAACTCCAAATCTCGGATATGTCGTACACGGGGCCCCGGGAAATGTGTGTAAACATCTTAGCATCCCTAGCTATCTCGAAAAGGTCGGCAAAGGGACGTGACCTCCAACAGTACAGTAAATGTACATAAGACAGAAGTTAGTTTCTAGTCCCCATTTTTTGTGGGATGGAGGTGTACATTTGTGGCTAAAGGTGTGTAGACACAGCTGGCCTGTGGCCACGTTTTTGAAGTCGGGGGTCAAAAGGTCAAAAGGAGCCGGCACCACGCCGCTTATGAGATAACAAAAAGTTAATGTGTGTTTCTCTCATAACTTTTTGTCATTATTAAAGAGAGGCCTGATTCTCAGATATGCATGTTGGATGGCTAGGGTGTTGGTCTGGGAAGAACTTCAGGCCAAAATCTTGCAAGGGAGCCGCTGGGTGCAGTTGCAACGAGATGGAGCACTTGCTGAGCCTGGACTTTCATAATCTTCGCTCTGTGAATGTAAAGGATGTTTGGTCGGATGTTACGACGAAGAATCATAATGTGAATGGGAATATTCTATAAATCTCTTGATATCATCTTTCGTCTCAACACTTCTGCTGCAGCCACTTAAAGTCTCACTCCGAGAACCTTAAAATATGAATCAATCCATTAGAAGTATGAAAATATCTTCCCGGTGGTGCAACAGAGCAAACAAGGTGTCCTTTGACATCTACGTTTCGAGACGATTGCAACAGTGCCACACATGATCATATTTGAATATGTTTCGGGGTAGTAATTAGCTGTTGATTTTGGAGGCCTTTATCAATAATGACCAGCTATAGATTTGCTTCCCGATGGAGATTTTTGACAAATTACATGTTAATTAGCATCTACACGTTAAGCTGAGTCCAATGAGATCAAGCTCGGCCTCTTGCTACACCGAGATCATGTCCTAGACCTAGGTGTACCATGAAAAACACATGTTACCATTAGCTAGAGTGTCGTTCTTGGTGTCATTGGACTCAGCTCAACGTGTAGATGCTAAATAACATGTCATTTGTGACAAATCTTTATCGGGAAGCAAATCAATAGCTGCTCAGTATTGATTAAGGCCTCCAATTTCGACAGCTAATTACTACCATTAAACATGTTCGAATATGCTCATGTGTGGCACCGTTGCAATCTCCTGGAAGCGTAGATGTTGAAGGACACCTTGTTCGTCCTCTTACGCCACCGGGAAGATATTTACATGCTTCTGATTGACTAATGAATTGATTCAGCTATTCCCCCAGAAGTCTGGGGTCAAAAGGTCAAAAGGAGACGGCACCACGCCGGGGTGGATCCAGATCTCGGGCAACAGCGCAGGGTTGCCAGGTCCTGCAAAAAACGTGCCCCCCACATACCGTTCAAAATCCACCCAAAATGTCCTAGAAGCATCCCAAATAAAAAATGATATTATTGGCCATTTTGGCCAACGTTTTGAAAGTAATAATATTTGAGGGAATATTTTTTTGTTGTTGTTTTAGCAGCGAAATGCACCGTGTGCGTGTGTGCGTGTGTGTGTGTGTGTGTGTGTGTGTGTGTGTGTGTGTGTGTGTGTGTGTGTGTCTGTGTCTGTGCGTGCGTGTGCTTGTGTGTGCTTGTGTGTGTGTGTGTGTCTGTGCGTGTGCGTGCGTGTGTGTGTCTGTATAACACGCTATTTTATGTTGAAATGCGACGTAATCCAGTGTTCACGAAAAGTACACTGTCAACGTATGCTTTTGGCGACTGGGTTGGCTCTCAGATATACGTGTTTCTAACAAGATGATATCATTAAAGTAACATAAAGTAACAGTTTAATAACACAAACGCAGGAAGCACGTGAGCTGCTAGTTTAGCGAAAGCAACCTGACGTCGTTGAAACATGCGAGCGAGCCGATCAAATCCTAATAACTATAAAACTAAAGATCAGACACAATCACTGACTGAAGATTATGCAAGTAAAAAGTATATTTCTCGCTAGAAATGTTATTAGAAACACGTTTAACTGTGAATCGGTCCTAAAATATTGCATTTCCCATTCAGATAATAAAGATTAATAAAGATCATACACATTCACTGACTGAAGATTATGTAAGGAAAATGTACATTTCTCGCTAGAAAAGTCATTAGAAACGCGTTTAATGGTGTATCTGTCCTAAAATATTGCATTTCCCATTCAGATAATAAAGATTAATAAAGATCATACACATTCACTGATTGAAGATTATGTAAGGAAAATGTACATTTCTCGCTAGAAATGTCATTAGAAACGCGTTTAATGGTGTATCTGTCCTAAAATATTGCATTTCCCATTCAGATAATAAAGATTAATATAAGCTACGCCGTGTTCCGGAGCCGCGGGGGATTCTGGGAATTGGGGTTCTCAGTTGAACCCCCTACAAACGTGTCTCCCCCCCCCTCAACAAACGTGTCCCCACCCCCCCCCCCCCCCCCCCCCCCCCCCCCTCAACTAACGTGTCCCCCCCCCTCGGGCATCTTCGACAATTTGGCTATAGATTGTCTCATTACACGCTAAATAATATAATTATAGCCTTGTAGTGACCGTAACATAATTCACCTACAGTATTTCGTTATGTGTTGTTCTTTCAATTGTGTTGTTATTTACTGCATGTCATTTACGTTCTTGGTGGTTCAGGGATCGCGGTCCCTAAGGAGTACGTGCGTCTCATGACGTCACAGACCATGCTGGATTTGTTTACCTTCAGCACGCTTTGTTTTCCGGTTTTCTTTTTTACAAAATAAACGAGTCACACGGCTGTGTGCTCAACGTGCGAAGTTGTGTTCTTAACTTATTGCAATTTCCACAGCCTAATTATATGTATAGGTTTTGGCATAAACATAACTAGGGTGCACTGTACTATCTGCGCACACCCTTTCTGAAGCCTCTCTCTCTCTCTCTCTCTCTCTCTCTCTCTCTCTCTCTCTCTCTCTCTCTCTCTCTCTCTCTCTCTCTCTCTGTCCCTCCCGCTCTCTCTTTCTCTCTCTCTCGTACCGTTTTGTGGAGCACGTTAATTGTCTTAGAACACTCCCATTCAGAATGCATTGGTTTACATTTCGTTTTGTGCAACACGCAAAAAGTCGGACTATCGTGCTCGGGAACACGCTTCAATAGATTAACGTTTGTGCGCAGGAGCACGCAATTGCGTGATACCGGGTCGGTCATTTACTTGCATTGGGGCAAATTCCGTGGCCACATCACGGACGATTTAAGTGATTCCGTGAGACCAACACGGACTGTGAGTTAGGCACCCGTGGTCGACTCGCTCGTTGAAACGGGGATCCGTGTGTGAGCCACGGAATAACAGTGTCATTTACTTGCATTGGAGCCAATTCCGTAGCCACATCACAGACAATTTAAGTGATTCCGTGAGACCACCACGGACTGTGAGTTAAGCGCCCGTGGTCGACTCGCTCGTTGAAACGGGGATCCGTGTGTGAGCCACGGAATAACAGTGACATTTACTTGCATTGGAGCCAATTCCATAGCCACATCACGGACAATTTAAGTGATTCCGTCAGACCAGCACGGATTTTGAGTCAAGCCCCCGCCGTGGTCAACTTTGGCACACACACAGATTGAAACGGGAATCTGTGTGTGTGCCACGGAATATCAGTGTCATTTACTTGCATTGGAGCAACTTCCGTGGACACATCAAGGACAATTTAAGTGTTTCAGTGAGACCACCACGGGTTTTGAATTAATCCCCGTGGTCAACTCGCTCGTTGAAACGGGGATCCGTGTGTGAGCCACGGAACATCAGTGTCATTAACTTGCATTGGAGCGAATTCCGTGGCCACATCACGGAAATCGGCGTGTTTCCGTGATGTGGCTACGGATTTCGAGTTAAGCGTCCGTAGTCATTACACGGATTCCTGTGAGACCAGGTTGATATTCACCCAAGGGTCGTTGAAATAATAAGCTGATTAATGTGTGTTTTGTAACGATAGCTAGGCGCGGCTAACGACACTGTTTACAATGAGTAAGGGCATACGTCGCATACCTGCAAACTTGTTGCTTTTCGGCGACAATCAACGTTGTCTTGGTCAATTTGATGTGGATATGTGTTAAT
The DNA here is from genome assembly GCF_902167405.1 of Gadus morhua. Lineage (NCBI taxonomy): Eukaryota > Metazoa > Chordata > Actinopteri > Gadiformes > Gadidae > Gadus > Gadus morhua. The sequence continues at coordinate 26,935,558 of NC_044060.1, read as the reverse complement.
ATGGGTAAATGTGACCGTTTAGACAACAGCTGATGCGAGAGTAATTGTAACATGAAGCAATTTGGCGACCGTGTTAATCTCTTGTTGCATGGGATGCGCTGCATACCTGGTAAACAGTAGCTAATTTCTAACAACATAGATAACAATCTGGCGAGCGTGTTGTCCTAGGCTAATACACCAACAGCACATTTCTGTATAATAAAGGGCTACATATTGTCAATCTAAATAATCTGCTTTTAGTTGTACTCATTTATTCATGTTTTACTGTACCAGATGGAACATGCCTACACATCAGTGCACCGTGTGCAACAAGACATTCAGTGAAAAGTCAGACCTGGCGAGGCATCTGAAGATCCATGCCATCGCCAGGGAGACCTTTACCTGTGATGTCTGCGGGAAGAGCTTGGCCACTAAACCATCGCTTGTCAGCCATCAACAGCTACACCAGTACCCCAACATAATTTTGTACCGGCAAGGAGAGGCCAGGCTGTACTGTACAGAGGCAGCAAGGTCTGTGGCAGAGGCCCGCAGCAGCACTGTTGTTGACCCTAAATGGCTGGATCTCAAGACAGCAGAGGCGGCTGCCAAGAGGTCGGGGGCTGAGCTGTGGAAAGGTCAGCTAGTCATCACGTTCGGGTAGTACGACGGTCAGACCTTCAGGTGGCTTGTGGAGAATGATGTCGGCTGGCTGGTGTGGCTGCTGTTCCAGTACTGCCAGCAGGGAGAGCAGAACGAGCTGCTGAAGTGGCAGAAGGAGCGACTTCTCCTTCTCTCACAAGGTGACTCCTCACCTGAAAGTGCTGTCGGACGCACCGTTCCCGGAGGCTCCTGCGCTGCCAACATCCCTCCCTCCGCCAGACCGGCCTCAGGTCCAGTACCGGCTCATCCATCACGAGGCTGGAAAGAGACGTGTTGAGAAGCGGAGGTAAGTTGTCATAAGCACTTTGTTTCACCTGTTGGCTGTGGAAAGCAAATAGCACACACCTCATATCAATACTGATCACGTGTATTTTATGTTTCCAGATTATTTGTTGATGAGCCAGAGGATGTGACTCCCGCGAACCGGCCCGTTCAGCCCACTTGGTTTGTCGTCCTCCACCCGGCCGAGGCCTGCTGTGCCCACCCCCATTCTGCCGAGGCCTCCTGCGCCCACCCACCTCCAGCCGAGGCCACCTGCTGCGTTGACCTACGGCCCACCCCCTGTGTCGGCAGCACCCATACTGCTGGTCCTCCCCGCACAGGCCCCCTCCGCCCTGTCCTCCGTCCTGGACAAAGCTCTGGCCATCCTGCAGCCAGAGCTTTGTCCCTCCTGCACCAACAGTGAAGGCATTCATGCCTAACAAGTCCTCAAGGCCATGTGGGGCTTGCCACGTGCCAAACTGGTGAACAGCGGAAGAGGTACACCCCTTCCAAGGAGAAAGTGGCTGCATGGAAGCATGCAGAAAATGTTTTCCTACTGTCCATCCACTAGGAAGTCCACTACCCCTGGCTTCGACAATGTGGTGTATGACAACTTTAAGGGTGTCGTGGATGCAGAGTTGGAAAGGAGTGTGTGTGTGCGTGTGTGTGTGAATAACTTACCTCTGTGATGCCACTGTTCCTCTGCCATCTGTAAGAGAGAGAAAGAGGCTTGTTTGTGTGTGTTTGTCTCTGTCTTTGTGTGGGTTATTAAAGTGCTTCAGCAAGCACTCTCTATTTATTTATATCGTTAAAAAAAATGCACTTTGCAGTTTTACTTGAAGTTCTTTGTTAGTCTTTTATTTATTATTTATATTGCTGTTAAAATTAACTTTGTAGTATCCATTCTGGTCTATTTTCAATATCGAGGCCAATCTTTTTAACCTTAATCAGTTCCAATCTAACACAATCAGTTGACATACTCTTTAGTGGTTGTTCATGTTCAGATAATCTGTGTTTTTGTCATGATTGTTGTTTGTCTTTGTCAGCTTCATGTGTTTGTGATGTTTGTATGTATTTGTCTGCTTCAGTTTTAACAAAAGTTTGCTAAAGAAAACACAAAAAAACACAAAAGGGAGGAACAGCTTGAGCCTTTATTTGTTGATTGGTCACCTGAGTCTTTGGATAATCATGTTCATTATTGCACTTTAGCCTGTACAAGCCAATTGTTGAGTTGTATCTTAAGTATAAGTGTGTGTTCTTCAATTGTTGAGATTTTTTGATTATTATTAACGTTATTTATATGTGCCTTTCCTTTTGATGTTTGCATGTCTGTCAGCTCCATGTTTAACTAAATGTTTGCAAATGGTAGTACATGTTTGTCTCTCGTCTCATGCTCTTGTGTTCTCGCCTGTAGATCTGTACCTTGTCGTGGTTGGCGAGCTTTTAACTAAACAGATCTTGTTTACTTGTGTTTTATATGCATTGCCTTTTCAATGAAACACATTCTGGGTGAAAAATAAAAGTTTTAAAAGAATTTTGGAGTCTCTGTGTGTTTGGCTTTCACAAGGGGTGGGGTAGTGGAAAGAAAAAACACACCAAAGAAATTAGAAGTCCTTGTGTCTTCTCTCCCGCAACCAGAGGTGTGAATACACCCCCACTTTGCTGGCTGCACTCCTTGTGTGGTCAAAATAATGAGTTCTGTGAATGGCTCTGTCATCCAGACAAAGTGAGTGCACTGAATACATTCTTATTATTTTTCTTAATTCAGCCCAAAAATGCAACAATTAAACACTTTTCCACTTGATTATATGAATCTCATCAGCTACATCAACTCAAAGTATGAAAATAATAAACAAAACATTCAGCAGACTAGCGGATTTTGATAATCTAGGCCTTGCACATAATATTTCTTGAAATAAAAAATCCCACCGGTGGCCACCAGATGGAGCCGTCCATTTTGATTCTCGATCCTTTTGGATCAATCGCAGGGTTGAGGGATAGGGACTTTCGGGGGTCATGAGCCATTCCCAGGGGGTCACCCATCCAAGTACTAACTAGGCCCGACCCTGCTTAGCTTCCGAGATCAGACGAGATCGGGCGTGCCTAAGATGGTATGGCCGTAAGCAATTATAGACTTGACCATATTAGCTTTTATACAGGAGGAGTGAGAGCGCTGCCGTGGCCAGAGACGGGACTAGTACAGAAACAATGATTAGATCCATAATGAATGAATGAATACGTTATTCCAGACTCAGAGTTACATATTTGAACGCAATGCATTACACTGCTTGGGCGTCATCGTTTGCGTGATCTTTTGAAGAAACGTAGCGTTGCAAAACCTGGGATGGACTAAGGTGGACCGCCGTCATTGCAGCTCTCTGCTACGTCACTACACTGTCCACATGTTTCACAAATAGAGTTTGAGGAGACGTCGTCAGAGTCTGTATGTTGCTTAAATTCTCCAAAACAGTGGGCACTAAAGATCAGCGCACGGTAGGCCATTGCATCCAATGAGCTCGAGTTGAAAAAGTATATTGCTTACAGCACCTGGTATTCCCAGGCGGTCAACCATCCAAGTACTAACCAGGCCCGACCCTGCTTAGCTTCCGAGATCAGACGAGATCGGGCGTGCCTAAGGTGGTATGGCCGTAAGCAATTATAGACTTGACCATATTAGCTTTTATACAGGAGGAGGACGTAAGGAGTGAGAGCGCTGCCGTGGCCAGAGACGGGACTTGTACAGAAACAATGATTAGATCCATAATGAATGAATGAATACGTTATTCCAGACTCAGAGTTACATATTTGAACGCAATGCATTACACTGCTTGGGCGTCATCGTTTGCGTAATCTTTTGAAGAAACGTAGCGTTGCAAAACCTGGGATGGACTAAGGTGGACCGCCGTCATTGCAGCTCTCTGCTACGTCACTACACTGTCCACATGTTTCACAAATAGAGTTTGAGGAGACGTCGTCAGAGTCTGTATGTTGCTTAAATTCTCCAAAACAGTGGGCGCTAAAGATCAGCGCACGGTAGGCCATTGCATCCAATGAGCTCGAGTTGAAATAGTATAATGCTTACAGCACCTGGTATTCCCAGGCGGTCACCCATCCAAGTACTAACCAGGCCCGACCCTGCTTAGCTTCCGAGATCAGACGAGATCGGGCGTGCCTATGGTGGTATGGCCGTAAGCATTTATATAATTGACCATATTAGCTTTTATACAGGAGGAGGACGTAAGGAGTGAGAGTGCTGCCGTGGCCAGAGACAGGACTTGTACAGAAACAATGATTAGATCCATAATGAATGAATGAATACGTTATTCCAGACTCAGAGTTACATATTTGAACGCAATGCATTACACTGCTTGGGCGTCATCGTTTGCGTGATCTTTTGAAGAAACGTAGCGTTGCAAAACCTGGGATGGACTAAGGTGGACCGCCGTCATTGCAGCTCTCTGCTACGTCACTACACTGTCCACATGTTTCACAAATAGAGTTTGAGGAGACGTCGTCATAGTCTGTATGTTGCTTAAATTCTCCAAAACAGTAGGCGCTAAAGATCAGCGCACGGTAGGCCATTGCATCCAATGAGCTCGAGTTGAATAAGTATATTGCTTACAGCACCTGGTATTCCCAGGCGGTCACCCATCCAAGTATTAGCCAGGCCCGACCCTGCTTAGCTTCCGAGATCAGACGAGATCGGGCGTGCCTTTTTTTTTTTTTTTTTTTTAATAACAAAAAATATATACATACACCATCATACATAAATAAAACATAAAACAAATAAAACAAGAAAGATACTTCAGATCCATCTCAAACCAAAATAACTACAAACAATACTGGGTTAGCCAGGATGCTTTTGTAAAAACCTTCAATACACTGGCCCCTCACCAAATCAAAAAAGTCATGAACTTAAAACACTAATTAACAAGAAATAAAAAATAGTCACCCTGCTGACCTCAACTCATCCAAAATCCAATTTCACTTCCCCATCGCCTCCAAGCACAACAAAAGTGCTCCCCTCCACAAACCCTCCCAGAAACTCATCTTCCCCAACATATCTATAAACCATATTCACATCTCTTCTCATTATACTTTTAAAAACACTCCATACCTCAACTCTCTTCTCCTCATAATGGGCCAAATTCCTCCTGAGCTTGACAGCATACCTTGCGTGGCTTAAAACATAATTTAACAGATTAACATTACAACCCTCCACCTTACTTATCACCCCAAACAGCCACAACTCTCTCCATTCCATTCTCTCCACAAACCCTCCTCCCCAACATCTGTTTATTAATCCTTTAATTTTCCCAAAGTATCCCTCCAACTCACAACATTCAACAAACTCATGCATACACGTTTCCACCCCCACTCCGCACACATCACATTCCTTCCTCACATTCACATCAAACCTACTGATTATTAAATTGTTAAACACCCTATTGTGCCGCAAAAGGAAATCAAAATCTTCACATTCAATACAGTTCCATTTCACTCTTAAATTCCTCCATATTCCCCCTACATCCATATCAATCAACACTCTAACCCATACTTTCTCTGCAGCCGGTCTCCTCACTTCTTTCCCTCTTAAACATCTATACATGACTCTCGTTTTCAAACTCTTCAGACTCACCCTCCTTTCTCCTTCCCCCACATACATTTCTATCTCTCCTTCTCCATTCACCACAGCCTCTCTCTGAATCATCCCTACCCATTCTCTCGGCATACCCTCCTTGATCCTTTCCAACACTCCCTGTGCCGTACCCAACCATATTTCATCCCCTCTTTCCCTCACCTCTTCGACCATTACCTGTGCCCTCATGAACCCAGGTACATACTCATAAACTAAATCCTTCACCTTCCTAACCCCTGCTCTCCAAATCACCCTGTTATAAATTGTGTTCCCTTCAAATGTGATTTTTGGATTTAAAAACACTGGTTGCTCCCATACCTGCTTAACATCCTTACACTCATACTTCACACATTTCACAAACTCTCCCCACGCTCCCAACACCTCCTTATAAAACTCAGACACTCCACTCAACATACCTTTCTTTAGTTCCATATACACTCCACTCTCTCCACACCCACCACATTTATTAATTGCTTCCCTTAAAAACACCTTCCATATATGATCCCTCTTGTCCTTTAAATATCTCACCACCATTTTCACCCTAAGTGCTTTCTTTCTCCTTTCTAAATTAATCAATTTTAACCCACCATCCTCATACTCATTTTCCATCACCTCCCTGGCTATCCTAACTCCCTTCCCACCCCACACAAACTCACTCACCATTCTCTCCACCTCCTTCAAAACTCTATCAGGCACATCCAACACATTCATTGCATACACAAGCTTGCTCATTACCAGCGCATTCACAACTGTCACCTTCCCCTTCAGCTTCAACCCTCTAAGTTTCCAAAACCTTAACGTCTTCCTAATACCATTCATTATCCCTTCAAACTGCATATCTCTCCCTTCTTTATCCTCTATCCCTAAGTTCACACCTAACATCCTAAAATAATCCTTTTTCTCTTTCAATCCTATCTCCCTCCTACCTGCTCTCTCCACACCTACATACATGATTTCTGACTTTTCCATGTTTATTTTCGCCCCTGATGCCCTGCCATACAACTCTACACTACCTAAAACCTCAACTACACTTTCCCTGTCCCTAACTGTAACTGTCGTGTCATCTGCATACTGAAATAATAAACTAACCCGCCCCCCTGGCAACTCTACACCCCTAATCCTATCATTTTGCATAAGAAGTGCCGCTAGCGGCTCTGCCGACAAGGAGTACAGCAGTGCCGACAGCGGACAGCCTTGCCTAACCGACCTTTCCAGTCTAAATGCGTCTGTGACTATCCCATTGATTTTAACGCAACTCACTGCCCTGTCGTACATCCTCTTTATCCATCCTACCAACCTGTGCCCAAAACCAAATGTATCTAACACCCTATATAAATAATCATGATCCACCCTATCAAATGCTTTGTTCAAATCTAAACTTACAACTATCCCCCCTTTATCTCTCTTCATATATTCTATTGTGTCCCTAATACTGCTAATTGTGTCTGCTATGTCCCTACCTGGTATACTATATGCCTGTGTGCTTCCCACCACCTTCCCTATTACCTGTTTGACCCTGTTGGCTAACACCCTTGCTAAAACTTTATAATCACCATTCAACATACTAAGTGGCCTATAATTCTGTAGCTTAACCCTACTCCCTTTCTTGTGTATCACCGTTACTAACCCTGTCGACATGCTCAGCGGCATCTCGCCCTTCTCCTCTATCCATCTAAATAACCTCTCCAGCACTGGCACTAACTCCTCCCTAAACTCAACATAAAATTCACCAATTAACCCATCTATCCCTGGACTCTTATTTCTCCCTAACCCTCCTATCGCTTCATTTATTTAACCCGTCCGTATTCCTGTCTCACACATCTCCCTATCATCATCGCTCAACCTGGCTTTCACACTATCCAACACCTGCCTCATACTCTCCTCATCCACTTCTTCTTTCCTAAATAAATCCCTATAAAAATCTTCTACTCTTTCAGCTATCCCTACAAAATCAGTAATCATCTCCCCTTCCTTTCCTTCCACCTTTTCTAAATAATTCTTCTTCTGCTTCGTCTTTTCTAATCCTAAAAAGAATCCTGTACATTTCTCTCCCTCAATCACATATCTGGCCCTACTTCTGACTATTGCACCCATACACCTCCTCTGTTCTATCTCCTTCAGTTCATCCTTAATTCTAATATACTTCCCCAAATCATAGCCTACCACCTCATCCGCTCTCTTTGCCTCTCTAGCTAAATCTCCCTTTAACCTCCTCTCTCTCTCTCTCTGTGTCATATTCCTGCCTCTACTATAACCCATACTCAATTCCTTTATCTCTCCTTTGAAACTCTCCCACCACCTCCCAATGTCCTCCTCATACATTCTCTCATTCTTCCTCCTCAATATACATTCTCTCACTTTCCTTTTGTACTTTTCTTCTCTCAGTAACTCACCATTCATACACCACACGCCTCCCCCTCTCCTCTCAAACCCCTGACCTAAATTAAACCCTAACACCATGTGATCACTGAGCGCAGTAACCTTATACTCAATTCTCCCTATCCTACCTGCAATGCCGTTTGTACTCAAGACTAAATCTATCCTACTCTGTTTTAAAACTCCTCTCACCACTTGCCTCCTTGAAAAAACCCTCCCCTCTGGATTCCTTCCCTCCACACATCTATTAAACCATTGTCTCTCATAACCTCCTCCAACACACCTCTTGACAAGTCATTCCTGAAACACATACTTGCAGACGCATCCAACCTCCCACACCACACGTTAAAGTCACCCACCACCAAACAGTTTTCCACACACATTCCCCCCAATCCCTCAAAAAAAACCCTCCTCTCCTTCACCTCATTCGGCGCATACATTCAACAATCGACATATTTTACCCAAGTACTCAAAAGTAATTCCTATCACCCTCCCATCACCATCATCCACACACTTCGTCACTTTCTCAACCACTCCCCTTTTCACTAAAATTGCTACCCCTCTTGGTTTAACACCACCATTATTCACATACATGTCCCCCATCCATTCTCTCTCAACCACCCTCATAACCTCCTCATCCCAATGTGTCTCTTGTAAACATATTATGTCTGCCTCACACACCATCAAGGTTTGCTGCCTCCTGTTCCTTAGCCCATTAGCGTTAAAAGAAGTTATCCTGATCATTAAAAGTATAAATGAGAAGAGATTCCACACGTTATATTATTAATTTGCACTTTTTTTCCCCTTATCTTCTCTCTCCTTCCTCCCCGATGGTCTTTTCCTATTTCCACCCACCACCTCCATGTTTTCCTCCCCACTGTCTGATATATCCGAAGCCACCCACTTCCTACTTTCTGTTATATCAGCAGCCCTCCACCCCCACTTAATCCCCCTTGCCACCGACCTTCCTCCTCCCTGTCCCACCACAGTCATTCCACTCTTTTCCCCGTTCTTCTCCCCTCCTTTCGCTCCCTCACCCGCGCTGCTCCGCTCCTCTCGCTCGTCCGTCCCCCTCACCGCACTGTCCGCGCTGCAGCCGTTCTCCTCCCTTTCCTTCTCTCCTCCCGTCTCCGTTAACTCTTCCGCTGCCGTCACGTCCTCTGCCATTCCTTCCTGCTCCTCGTCCATCTTCTCTCCTTCCCCGCTGACTCCAACGCCACTTCCTTCTGCTTCAGTCGCCTCAGCTCCGCTACCGCCTTCTCCTCCCTCTCCTCTCGGTCGCTCCTCCTCCTCGCCGACGTCCGTCTCCCGGCTCCCGCCTTCTCCTCCTTGTTGCCTCTGTTCTCCGTCTGTGCCACACTCTCTTGCATACTGCCCCTGTCCATGGCACCTGTGGCATCTGAACTCCGGACAGTCCCTCAGAATTTGCCCCGGTTGGATACACATCCTACATACCTTCTCCTGTCTGTCGTGGATCACCCGGAAGTACTGGGGACCCGTAGCTGTGCTGAACTTCGTAGAATACGGCAACGACCTGACCAAGTCATTAAACTTCACTTTCAGAAACCTGGTCCCGTCTGCAATGTTAGTGCCAGGCCACATTCTTCTTTTGATCGGTGAGGCAACTGAGACCCCCCACCCCTGTAGCTTCAGAATAACGTCATTGTCCGTGGTGTAAGCCGGAAGCTCCAAGAACGACACCACCGTTTCGTCACTGGTAAGCTCTTTTGCAATTATACTAACCCCTCTTATTTTGAACCCGTCCATAAGTTTCATTTTCCCGCTGAGATGTCCCATTGTCAATTCATACTTTTTCAATCCTGTTTTACGGCACGCCATCAACTCCCCACACACCTCTTTCGTCACTCTCATGAACTCCATCACCGTTATTGGATCTTCCCCGATCAGTTCAACACTCACGGTCAGTTCTTTATCATATTTATTCTCTTTCTCTCCAGCCTCTTCTCCCCTCTGGTCTTTCTTTCCATAGTCTACTCCATCCAAGCCTTTTCCGTTTCCATTTTCCGTTTCCATTATGTCCGTCCGCATGATTTTCCTTCCCCAAACCAATGGGAGAATTATATTCCCCCAAACAGTGCCTATGCTCAGTGGTAGAGCGCATGCTTTGCATGTATGAGGCCCCGGGTTCAATCCCCGGCATCTCCATTTGATTGCCCTAGAAAAGTCAGGTGAGTGCTATTTTAATCAAATGAGGTCACGCAATGCTTAACCTACCAAAGATGTTGCCTAATGCTAATGTTCGAAACAAGTGAGAGAATTGAAACTGTGTTGTCGTCAACGATACAGGTTAATCAGTGCGTGCGATTTCAAAAGCGCACGCTTTTGTGCGCTCAAAAGTTAGTGTGCGCTGAAAAGCTAGTGCCGGTGTTTCAGTTCAAGTGGTGACCGGTTTAACTGGTGACTTTCAGCCGAATGCTTCGCTTGTTGTCGTGGCTACGCCAGATGTTGGAAATCGGGACCAGACACGTAGCTGTCCTTGCGATTGCCTCTTTGATTTGTTATTCAATAAAATGTCAAAAACATTACAATCTCATTCGTTTTTGGAGTGTAATTGGAAGAAACTTGTCACGTAGAACCGTTCTAAGCCGAAATAAATGGAAAATGAATGTTTAAAATATGATACATTACGGGATTCGAATTCATACCATTGCGGGGAAAAAATATAACAATCCGCAATTCCATTCCATTGTGCCGTTGACCCACCGGGGAAATTACCGCCGTAGTATAATAGAATTCGCAAATACTTCTTGAAAACACGAAAGGCAGCCAGATCAACTTGTGACCCTACTTTCCATGTAGTTATGACCATGCATTGGTCGCGTATCCCAAAAATAAGACGCCTTTACATCCAGTTAATCCAAACCTAATGTTGTGTTGCCCTCCACTGCTTGAAACTAGCCAAAAACCCTGTTATGCGCTCATTCGATCATTTCGGTCGCCTGATGTGGTGTTGTCGCGTCCTCCTTCTTTATATCCTCTCTGTAAGCAAAGCAGCGACTTCGGAAATCAATGTGACGCAAGGCGATATCTCTTTGAGACACAACGTTTATTCACATGAAAACATACATTACGAGATTCGAACTCGTACCATTGTGGGGAAAAATATAACAAGCCGCAATTCCATTCCATTGTGCCGTTGACCCACTGGGAAATTCGCCGCCGTAGTATACTAGAATTCGCAAATACTTCTTGAAAACACGAAAGGCAGCCAGATCAACTTGTGACCCTACTTTCCATGTAGTTATGACCATGCATTGGTCGCGTTTCTAAAAAATAAGACGCCTTTACACCCAGTTAATCCAAACCTAATGTTGTGTTGCCCTCCGCTCTTGAAGCGTGGTAAAGTTAGTTTTTATTGGACGTTGGATATTCGACACATTCGAAAAATCTATTTAGCACTGGCTTCGATGGACGAATTTGTGTCAAACCAACTTAGATGTGTTAATACAAGGCCTACCTATGTAAAACAAAGCACCATTTGATTTTATAAAAAAAAATGTAATGTTAAAAAAGGCCATAAATCTATTATGCGGCTTGACCTTTTGACCTACCCATAGCAAAACACATCTGGTGTAATCAACTAACTGCCCCACACATAACACAAAGCTTATTTTTTCCAAAAACCCACGTTTTGATTTTATAAAATAAATTGAATGTTAAAAAATATTTATAAAATCAAAGGGTAGGTGTTTTGAGAAAATAAGCTTTGTGTTATGTGTGGGGCAGTTAGTGGCAGTGGAGGGCAACACAACATTAGGTTTGGATTAACTGGATGTAAAGGCGTCTTATTTTTGGGATACGCGACCAATGCATGGTCATAACTACATGGAAAGTAGGGTCACAAGTTGATCTGGCTGCCTTTCGTGTTTTCAAGAAGTATTTGCGAATTCTATTATACTATGGCGGTAATTTCCCCAGCGGGTCAACGGCACAATGGAATGGAATTGCGGATTGTTATATTTTTTCCCCGCAATGGTATGAATTCGAATCCCGTAATGTATCATATTTTAAACATTCATTTTCCATTTATTTCGGCTTAGAACGGTTCTACGTGACAAGTTTCTTCCAATTACACTCCAAAAATGAATGGGATTGTAATGTTTTTGACATTTTATTGAATAACAAATCAAAGAGGCAATCGCAAGGACAGCTACGTGTCTGGTCCCGATTTCCAACATCTGGCGTAGCCACGACAACAAGCGAAGCATTCGGCTGAAAGTCACCAGTTAAACCGGTCACCACTTGAACTGAAACACCGGTCAACACATTGATATGAGTCCGGTACGTTTATGCACTAAGTGTTGACAGCCACAGAAGAGAAAAACATTGTTGCGTCACGACGAAGATTCAGGCCTGCCGACAAGCGTTGGCCAGTTCTGCTATCTGTACGCAGACCACTTCTCTAAGAAATGTATGATACCGTACTGCCAGTCGATAACCGATTTCCCCTCTTGTATCGTTAAGCAAGCTTTCATGTATCGGTTGCCACATGTACAATTGAAGTAATCTGTTTTCGGCTCATCTGTAAAGCTTCTCATGTAGGAGTGCTGAGGTCCGATCACTAAGATGTGATCAAAGCAAGCTGTGGTCAAGGGTGTAGGACTATTTCACAATTTGATCACACAGCCTCAAGCGTTGCAGTCTGTTACTGTTCGAACAACTGATAGACTTGAGGTCGATAAGCACCATTGTCCTGGCCAAGCGGTTAAGCTGATGCACTAGAAATCCATTGGATCCCCCGCTCCATGATTGAAATCTGCCACACCAGTTTACCACCTCTGCTTTTAGCAGGCAGGCCAAATATCTTCATTTCTTAGGATGGCCTAGTGCAAGTCAACCTATTGATTCGCATGTATGAGGTCCTAGGTTCAATCCCCGGCATCTCCAAATTGTAGTGAAGGTGACGCGATGATTATGAATGAATCCCTTATATAAGGTAGAAGTCAAAAATGATCCGATCACGAAACATTGCTGAATGTTACTGTGTAATGAATCTTTAAACAAAATGAGGTCACGCAATGCTTTACCTACCAAAAATGTTGCAGAATGCTAATGTTTGAACATGATAGAGAATTGAAATGTCGAAACTGTGTGGTTAAGGTGATGGACTAGAAATCCATTGGGGTCTCCCCGCGCAGGTTAGAATCCTGCCGTCTACTGTACAGGTTAATCAGTGTATGTTTAAGGGACTGTTTAAAGGATCAACAGAAATATGTCATGGTACTGCAGACCTCTTTCGTTGTCTTCCCAATCATTTGCTGAAGCATTTCTCCTGAACTGAGAGGGGTGCTGTGGCTGGGACTGTCATAGTGACTGTCTAGTTCACAGAAGAGGCAGTGTTCTAATCACATCAGTAAGTTGTATAATGTAAGTAACCTACTCAATTGGAATTCCTTTAGCCGCCAGTTCTGATAGCTTAACACATGATCGGGTCAGGCTACATGAGACCTTTTTCATTGGTGTCTCAAGTAAACAATACAGTAGGGGTACTGTGGCTTAGCTGGTGAAAGCGCCTGTCTTGTAAACAGGAGACCCTGGGTTCAACTCCCAGCAGTACCTACACAGTTTGCAACAGCATCATCTGGTGTAGATGTGATAAAAGTGTTTCTTGCAGTTAAAAAAAACGGAATTGTCTTAACTGGCAATCTTGCTTGTGGTTGTAAACTTGCATCCTTCAATGCAATAGACTTTCCATCAATGACAACGGCGGCAGGCAAGCAAAATTCTCTATAAAATGTATGATACCCTAGTGCCAACTGATGACCTATTTGTCCCTTCTATCGTTAAGCAAAGCTTCAGGAATTTTTTACAGGTTTTACAGATGTACAATGGAAGTAACACAGGGGACTTCTCTCAACGGCAAAGCATATGCTTCTCATGTAGAAGGCCTGAGGTTCAATGCCTGCCGTCTCCAAGATGTGATCAAAGCTAGCTTCAGTCAATTTGAAGACTATTTCAAAATTAAATCAAGCAAGGCTTAACCTACCCCAAGTGTTCCAGACTCTTCCTGTTCAAAAAAGCCAGAGACTTGGAACTCTAATAGTGTGTTGTCGTGGCCGAGTGGTTAAGGCCATGGACTAGAAATCCATTGGGGTCTCCCCGCGCAGGTTCGAATCCTGCCGACAACGGATTTATCTGAATACGATCTTTCATTCCCTTGTTCAGCCAACACATACACATATTACAGTGAAACTGCATGAAATCAGTGCAAATATGTTAATCTAAGCATGTAGAAGGCGCCATATTTAAAATCTGGCATTATCTGGAAAGGCACTTAGCAATCGATATTTTCTGACAACATGTTCTCAAAACATAAAATGTTAATATTTAAAGGTCTGATAGATCCGAAGACTAGTGTTGTCCGGTCCAGGTGCTGATTGCCATCGACGAGAAAACCCTTGGTGTGTTCCGAAGCAGGTTTAAATGTAAATTCTTGAGCAGTAAGGGGTTGTAGCTCAGTGGTAGAGCGCATGCTTTGCACGTTTGAGGTCCCGGGTACAAACCCCGGCATCTCCATTTGATTGCCCTAGAAAAGTCATGTGAGTGCTATTTTAATCAAATGAGGTCACGCAATGCTTAACCTACCAAAGATGTTGCAGAATGCTAATGTTCGAAACAAGTGAGAGAATTGAAACTGTGTTGTCGTCAACGATACAGGTTAATCAGTGCGTGCGATTTCAAAAGCGCACGCTTTTGTGCGCTCAAAAGCTAGTGTGCGCTCAAAGCTAGTGCCGGTCAACACATTGATATGAGTACGGTGCGTTTATGCACTAAGTGTTGACAGCCACAGAAGAGAAAAACATTGTTGCGTCACGACGAAGATTCAGGCCTGCCGACAAGCGTTGGCCAGTTCTGCTGTCTGTACGCAGACTACTTCTCTAAGAAATGTATGATAGCGTACTGTCAGTCGATAACCGATTTCCCCTCTTGTATCGTTAAGCAAACTTTCATGTGTCGGTTGCCACATGTACAATTGAAGTAATCTGTTTTCGGCTCATCTGTAAAGCTTCTCATGTAGGAATGCTGAGGTCCGATCACTAAGATGTGATCAAAGCAAGCTGTGGTCAAGGGTGTAGGACTATTTCACAATTTGATCACACAGCCTCAAGCGTTGCAGTCTGTTACTGTTCGAACAACTGATAGACTTGAGGTCGATAAGCACCATTGTCCTGGACAAGCGGTTAAGCTGATGCACTAGAAATCCATTGGATCCCCCGCTCCATGAGTGAAATCTGCCACACCAGTTTACCACCTCTGCTTTTAGCAGGCAGGCCAAATATCTTCATCTCTTAGGATGGCCTAGTGCAAGTCAACCTATTGATTGGCTGCATCATTAAGCAAAGCTTCGGGTATTGAGAGTAGAGATGTACTGATTATTACAAATAGGGGATGTAGCTCAGTGGTAGAGCGCATGCTTCGCATGTATGAGGTCCCGGGTTCAATCCCTGGCATCTCCAAATTGTAGTGTAGGTGATGCGATGATTATGAATCAATTCCTTTTATAAGGTAGAAGTCAAAAATGATCCGATCACGAAACATTGCTGAATGTTACTGTGTAATGAATCTTTAAACAAAATGAGGTCACGCAATGCTTTACCTACCAAAAATGTTGCAGAATGCTAATGTTTGAACATGATAGAGAATTGAAATGTCGAAACTGTGTGGTTAAGGTGATGGACTAGAAATCCATCGGGGTCTCCCCGCGCAGGTTCGAATCCTGCTGTCAACTGTACAGGTTAATCAGTGTATGTTTAAGGGACTGTTTAAAGGATCAACATAAATATGTCATAGTACTGCAGACCTCTTTCGTTGTCTTCCCAATCATTTGCTGAAGCATTTCTCCTGAACTGAGAGGGGTGCTGTGGCTGGGACTGTCATAGTGACTGTCTAGTTCACAGAAGAGGCAGTGTTCTAATCACATCAGTAAGTTGTATAATGTAAGTAACCTACTCAATTGGAATTTCTTTAGCTGCCAGTTCTGATAGCGATCGGATGAGACCTTTTTCATTGGTGTATCAAGTAAACAGAACATTAGGGGTACTGTGGCTTAGCTGGTGAAAGCTCCTGTCTTGTAAACTGGAGACCCTGGCTTCAACTCCCAGCAGTACCTACACTTTTTGCAACAGCATCATCTGGTGTAGATGTGATAAAAGTGTTTCTTGCAGTTGTAAACTTGCAATCCATCAATGCAATAGACTTTCCATCAATGACAACGGCGGCAGGCAAGAAAAATTCTCTATAAAATGTATGATACCCTAGTGCCAACTGATGACCTATTTGTCCCTTCTATCGTTAAGCAAAGCTTCAGGAATCGGTTTTACAGATGTACAATTGAAGTAACACGGGGGACTTCTCTCAACGGCAAAGCGTATGCTTCTCATGTAGAAGGCCTGAGGTTCAATGCCTGCCGTCTCCAAGATGTGATCAAAGCTAGCTTCAGTCAATTTGAAGACTACTTCAAAATTAGATCAAGCAAGGCTTTACCTACCCTAAGTGTTCCAGACTCTTCCTGTTTCAAAAATCCACAGACTTGGAACTCTAAAGGTGTGTTGTCGTGGCCGAGTGGTTAAGGCGATGGACTAGAAATCTATTGGGGTCTTGCCGCGCAGGTTCGAATCCTGCCGACAACGGTTCTATCTGAATACGATCAATCATTCCCTTGTTTAGCCAACACATACGCATATTACGGTGAAACTGCATGAAATCAGTGCAAATATGTGAATCTAAGCATGTAGAAGGCGCCATATATAAAATCCGGCATTATCTGGACAGGCACTTAGCATTCGATGTTATTTGACATGTTCTCCAAATATAAAATGTTAATATTTAAAGGTCTGATAGATCCGAAGACTAGTGTTGTCAGGTCCAAGTGCTGAATGCCATGGACGAGAAAACCCTTGGTGTTTTCCGAAACAGGTTTAAAATGTAAATTATTGGCCAGTAAGGGGATGTAGCTCAGTGGTAGAGCGCATGCTTTGCATGTATGAGGCCCCGGGTTCAATCCCCGGTATCTCCATTTTATTGCCCTAGAAAAGTCAGGTGAGTGCTATTTTAATCAAATGAGGTCACGTAATGCTTAAAGGGACTCTTACCTTTGTTGCATTTTTACACTTTTTTTGGATAAGGTTAAATTGGTATTAATAAGGTAATAACACTCTAATATGCCAGACAGACCCACCAGGAGTAAAAACAAACAATTATTTTATTCTCATAATATTTAGTGAAAACTTCAACCAATAAAATTCTTCGGACCGAATGACCTTATTGGCCGACAGACCTGTCTGTTTGCTGCATGGATATATAAGGTTTTCCGTCTGCTTCTTGTGGCGCATTCGGGCCCGCGTCATCAAGGCGCGTCCTCAACTAGAGGGTTTGTTTTGATTCCACGGCAGACAGTAGCGAGTAGCGACCGTAGCGACTGACGATGGCAGACCAAAGTGGTCCACGGCGTACTGAAACTGCACCATTCAGTCCGATTAGGGGACTCATCTCGGACTCAGACTCACAGAGTTACCCTCCTCTGGAGCCTCAGGAAGACCTCCAGACTGTTGGCCACCAACTGCACCATTCAGTCCGACAAGGGGACCCGATTCGGCCTCAGAAGCCAAGTGGTCCCGCTCCCCTGGATGATTCTCAGGACCTCCAGACCGTTGGCAATCAACCGCACCACTTAGTCCGATTAGGGGACCCGTTTCGGACTCAGACGCGAAGTTGTCCCGCAACTCTGGAGCTCCGGGAAGACCTCCAGACCGTTGGCACCCAACCGCACCACTCAGTCCGATTACGGGACCCATTTCGGACTCAGACGCGACGTTGTCCCGCTACTCTGGAGCTACAGGAAGACCTCCAGACCGTTGGCACCCAACCGCACCACTCAGTCCGATTACGGGACCCATTTCGGACTCAGACGCGACGTTGTCCCGCTACTCTGGAGCTACAGGAAGACCTCCAGACCGTTGGCACCCAACCGCACCACTCAGTCCGATTACGGGACCCATTTCGGACTCAGACGCGACGTTGTCCCGCTACTCTGGAGCTACAGGAAGACCTCCAGACCGTTGGCACCCAACCACACCACTCAGTCCGATTACGGGACCCATTTCGGACTCAGACGCGACGTTGTCCCGCTACTCTGGAGCTACAGGAAGACCCCCAGACCGTTGGCACCCAACCGCACCATTCAGTCCGATTAGGGGACCCATTTCGGCCTCAGACGCTACGTTGTCCCGCTACTCTGTTTGTAATGCTCATACACCTTTCTTATACTCAGTGGGACCACTGTCCTTCAACATGGGGCCTCAAAACGGTATCACACGAAGCCCATAAAATTACAGTGAGCCACCTGCTAAATTTCTTGTTTACTAGACCCCTGGTAGATATTATGACCCCTGGGAGTCTAAACATAACCCATGGGAGTCTTGAACTTTTGTACTGTAGCGACCCTGGGACAGTTAAATAGTTTGTGTGTTATGTGTTGCATTATATTTCGTTGTCCGCTATGCCAGTTGTTCTATGTGCATGTATTGTAATGTTCTTCTTGTCAATCAGTGTGGGGGCGAATCATTAGGTCAGCTGGGGGAGGGCCATGGAAGAACAGGAGGGTGGGGGCCTGCACGCGAGTGAGACCGTGTTGGGGGTTGCCGGGGTAACCGGGGTTTGTTTTGTGTCGGTTTTCTGCCGTTGGTTACAATGTTACGGGTTTCAGTGACCTGGTTTTGGTTCATTAAAACTACCTTCAACTACTAATGACTCGACATCATTATGTCACCGGCGAGGTCGTTACAGTACTCTAAAAAATAACGCTTAGTTTTGTACTCGGGGGTGGGGCATTGGAGGAAGGCGGGATGATTTGAATGTGCTGTAATTCTCAAATGCAACAAAGGTGAGAGTCCCTTTAACCTACCAAAGATGTTGCCGATTGCTAATGTTCGAAACAAGTGAGAGAATTGAAACTGTGTTGTCGTCAACGATACAGGTTAATCAGTGCGTGCGATTTCAAATGCGCACGCTTTTGTGCGCTTATGCGCTCAAAAGCTAGTGTGCGCTCAAAAGCTAGTGCCGGTCAACACATTGATATGAGTACGGTACGTTTATGCACTAAGTGTTGACAGCCACAGAAGAGAAAAACATTGTTGCGTCACGACGAAGATTCAGGCCTGCCGACAAGCGTTGGCCAGTTCTGCTATCTGTACGCAGACTACTTCTCTAAGAAATGTATGATACCGTACTGCCAGTCGATAACCGATTTCCCCTCTTGTATCGTTAAGCAAACTTTCATGTATCGGTTGCCACATGTACAATTGAAGTAATCTGTTTTCGGCTCATCTGTAAAGCTTCTCATGTAGGAGTGCTGAGGTCCGATCACTAAGATGTGATCAAAGCAAGCTGTGGTCAAGGGTGTAGGACTATTTCACAATTTGATCCCACAGCCTCAAGCGTTGCAGTCTGTTACTGTTCGAACAACTGATAGACTTGAGGTCGATAAGCACCATTGTCCTGGCCAAGCGGTTAAGCTGATGCACTAGAAATCCATTGGATCCCCCGCTCCATGATTGAAATCTGCCACACCAGTTTACCACCTCTGCATTTAGCAGGCAGGCCAAATATCTTCATCTCTTAGTATGGCCTAGTGCAAGTCAACCTATTGATTGGCTGTATCATTAAGCAAAGCTTCGGGTATTGATAGTAGAGATGTACGGATCATCATAAAAAGGGGATGTAGCTCAGTGGTAGAGCGCATGCTTCGCATGTATGAGGTCCCGGGTTCAATCCCCGGCATCTCCAAATTGTAGTGTAGGTGATGCGATGATTATGAATGAATCCCTTTTATAAGGTAGAAGTCAAAAATGATCCGATCACGAAACATTGCTGAATGTTACTGTGTAATGAATCTTTAAACAAAATGAGGTCACGCAATGCTTTACCTACCAAAAATGTTGCAGAATGCTAATGTTTGAACATGATAGAGAATTGAAATGTCGAAACTGTGTGGTTAAGGTGATGGACTAGAAATCCATCGGGGTCTCCCCGCGCAGGTTCGAATCCTGCTGTCAACTGTACAGGTTAATCAGTGTATGTTTAAGGGACTGTTTAAAGGATCAACAGAAATATGTCATGTTACTGCAGACCTCTTTCGTTGTCTTCCCAATCATTTGCTGAAGCATTTCTCCTGAACTGAGAGGGGTGCTGTGGCTGGGACTGTCATAGTGACTGTCTAGTTCACAGAAGAGGCAGTGTTCTAATCACATCAGTAAGTTGTATAATGTAAGTAACCTACTCAATAGGAATTCCTTTAGCCGCCAGTTCTGATAGCTTAACACATGATCGGGCCACGCTACATGAGACCTTTTTCAATGGTGTATCAAGTAAACAAAACATTAGGGGTACTGTGGCTTAGCTGGTGAAAGCGCCTGTCTTGTAAACTGGAGACCCTGGGTTCAACTCTCAGCAGTATCTATGCTTTTTGCAACAGCATCATCTGTTGTAGATGTGATAAAAGTGTTTCTTGCAGTTGTAAACTTGCAATCCATCAATGCAATAGACTTTCCATCAATGACAACGGCGGCAGGCAAGCAAAATTCTCTATAAAATGTATGATACCCTAGTGCCAACTGATGACCTATTTGTCCCTTCTATCGTTAAGCAAAGCTTCAGGAA
Source organism: Gadus morhua (assembly GCF_902167405.1). Lineage (NCBI taxonomy): Eukaryota > Metazoa > Chordata > Actinopteri > Gadiformes > Gadidae > Gadus > Gadus morhua. Next base: position 26,914,965 of record NC_044060.1, on the reverse strand, counting down.
TCGGTTTTACAGATGTACAATTGAAGTAACACAGGGGACTTCTCTCAACGGCAAAGCGTATGCTTCTCATGTAGAAGGCCTGAGGTTCAATGCCTGCCGTCTCCAAGATGTGATCAAAGCTAGCTTCAGTCAATTTGAAGACTACTTCAAAATTAGATCAAGCAAGGCTTAACCTACCCTAAGTGTTCCAGACTCTTCCTGTTCCAAAAAGCCACAGACTTGGGAATGTACAGTGTGTTGTCGTGGCCGAGTGGTTAAGGCGATGGACTAGAAATCCATTGGGGTCTCCCCGCGCAGGTTCGAATCCTGCCGACAACGGTTCTATCTGAATACGATCAATCATTCCCTTATTTAGCCAACACATGCTCATATTACGGTGAAACTGCATGAAATCAGTGCAAATATGTGAATCTAAGCATGTAGAAGGCGCCATATATAAAATCCGGCATTATCTGGACAGGCACTTAGCATTCGATGTTATTTGACAACATGTTCTCCAAATATAAAATGTTAATATTTAAAGGTCTGATACATCCGAAGACTAGTGTTCTCAGGTCCAAGTGCTGAATGCCATGGACGAGAAAACCCTTGGTGTTTTCCGAATTAAGTTTAAAATGTAAATTATTAGGCAGTAAGGGGATGTAGCTCAGTGGTAGAGCGCATGCTTTGCATGTATGAGGACCCGGGTTCAATCCCCGGCATCTCCATTTTATTGCCCTAGAAAAGTCAGGTGTGTGCTATTTTAATCAAATGAGGTCACGTAATGCTTAACCTACCAAAGATGTTGCCGATTGCTAATGTTCGAAACAAGTGAAAGAATTGAAACTGTGTTGTCGTCAACGATACAGGTTAATCAGTGCGTGCGATTTCAAATGCGCACGCTTTTGTGCGCTTATGCGCTCAAAAGCTAGTGTGCGCTCAAAAGCTAGTGCCGGTCAACACATTGATATGAGTACGGTACGTTTATGCACTAAGTGTTGACAGCCACAGAAGAGAAAAACATTGTTGCGTCACGACGAAGATTCAGGCCTGCCGACAAGCGTTGGCCAGTTCTGCTATCTGTACGCAGACTACTTCTCTAAGAAATGTATGATACCGTACTGCCAGTCGATAACCGATTTCCCCTCTTGTATCGTTAAGCAAACTTTCATGTATCGGTTGCCACATGTACAATTGAAGTAATCTGTTTTCGGCTCATCTGTAAAGCTTCTCATGTAGGAGTGCTGAGGTCCGATCACTAAGATGTGATCAAAGCAAGCTGTGGTCAAGGGTGTAGGACTATTTCACAATTTGATCCCACAGCCTCAAGCGTTGCAGTCTGTTACTGTTCGAACAACTGATAGACTTGAGGTCGATAAGCACCATTGTCCTGGCCAAGCGGTTAAGCTGATGCACTAGAAATCCATTGGATCCCCCGCTCCATGATTGAAATCTGCCACACCAGTTTACCACCTCTGCATTTAGCAGGCAGGCCAAATATCTTCATCTCTTAGTATGGCCTAGTGCAAGTCAACCTATTGATTGGCTGTATCATTAAGCAAAGCTTCGGGTATTGATAGTAGAGATGTACGGATCATCATAAAAAGGGGATGTAGCTCAGTGGTAGAGCGCATGCTTCGCATGTATGAGGTCCCGGGTTCAATCCCCGGCATCTCCAAATTGTAGTGTAGGTGATGCGATGATTATGAATGAATCCCTTTTATAAGGTAGAAGTCAAAAATGATCCGATCACGAAACATTGCTGAATGTTACTGTGTAATGAATCTTTAAACAAAATGAGGTCACGCAATGCTTTACCTACCAAAAATGTTGCAGAATGCTAATGTTTGAACATGATAGAGAATTGAAATGTCGAAACTGTGTGGTTAAGGTGATGGACTAGAAATCCATCGGGGTCTCCCCGCGCAGGTTCGAATCCTGCTGTCAACTGTACAGGTTAATCAGTGTATGTTTAAGGGACTGTTTAAAGGATCAACAGAAATATGTCATGTTACTGCAGACCTCTTTCGTTGTCTTCCCAATCATTTGCTGAAGCATTTCTCCTGAACTGAGAGGGGTGCTGTGGCTGGGACTGTCATAGTGACTGTCTAGTTCACAGAAGAGGCAGTGTTCTAATCACATCAGTAAGTTGTATAATGTAAGTAACCTACTCAATTGGAATTCCTTTAGCCGCCAGTTCTGATAGCCTAACACATGATCGGGTCACGCTACATGAGACCTTTTTCATTGGTGTATCAAGTAAACAAAACAATAGGGGTACTGTGGCTTAGCTGGTGAAAGCGCCTGTCTTGTAAACTGGAGACCCTAGGTTCAACTCCCAGCAGTACATACACTTTTTGCAACAGCATCATCTGGTGTAGATGTGATAAAAGTGTTTCTTGCAGTTGTAAACTTGCAATCCATCAATGCAATAGACTTTCCATCAATGACAACGGCGGCAGGCAAGCAAAATTCTCTATCAAATGTATGATACCCTAGTGCCAACTGATGACCTATTTGTCCCTTCTATCGTTAAGCAAAGCTTCAGGAATCGGTTTTACAGATGTACAATTGAAGTAACACAGGGGACTTCTCTCAACGGCAAAGCGTATGCTTCTCATGTAGAAGGCCTGAGGTTCAATGCCTGCCGTCTCCAAGATGTGATCAAAGCTAACTTCAGTCAATTTGAAGACTACTTCAAAATTAGATCAAGCAAGGCTTAACCTACCCTAAGTGTTCCAGACTCTTCCTGTTCCAAAAAGCCACAGACTTGGGAATGTACAGTGTGTTGTCGTGGCCGAGTGGTTAAGGCGATGGACTAGAAATCCATTGGGGTCTCCCCGCGCAGGTTCGAATCCTGCCGACAACGGTTCTATCTGAATACGATCAATCATTCCCTTATTTAGCCAACACATGCTCATATTACGGTGAAACTGCATGAATCAGTGCAAATATGTTAATCTAAGCATGTAGAAGGCGCCATATTTAAAATCTGGCATTATCTGGAAAGGCACTTAGCATTCGATATTTTTTGACAACATGTTCTCCAAACATAAAATGTTAATATTTAAAGGTCTGATAGATCCGAAGACTAGTGTTGTCAGGTCCAGGTGCTGAATGCCATGGACGAGAAAACCCTTGGTGTGTTCCGAAGCAGGCTTAAAATGAATATTCTTGAGCTGAGGGGATGTAGCTCAGTGGTAGAGAGCATGCTTTGCATGTATGAGGCCCCGGGTTCAATCCCCGGCATCTCCATTTTATTGCCCTAGAAAAGTCAGGTGTGTGCTATTTTAATCAAATGAGGTCACGTAATGCTTAACCTACCAAAGATGTTGCCGATTGCTAATGTTCGAAACAAGTGAGAGAATTGAAATTGTGTTGTCGTCAACGATACAGGTTAATCAGTGCGTGCGATTTCAAATGCGCACGCTTTTGTGCGCTTGTGCGCTCAAAAGCTAGTGTGCGCTCAAAAGCTAGTGCCGGTCAACACATTGATATGAGTACGGTACGTTTATGCACTAAGTGTTGACAGCCACAGAAGAGAAAAACATTGTTGCGTCACGACGAAGATTCAGGCCTGCCGACAAGCGTTGGCCAGTTCTGCTATCTGTACGCAGACTACTTCTCTAAGAAATGTATGATACCGTACTGCCAGTCGATAACCGATTTCCCCTCTTGTATCGTTAAGCAAACTTTCATGTATCGGTTGCCACACGTACAATTGAAGTAATCTGTTTTCGGCTCATCTGTAAAGCTTCTCATGTAGGAGTGCTGAGGTCCGATCACTAAGATGTGATCAAAGCAAGCTGTGGTGGGACTTCCGGTGGCCCGGCAACTAGAATGGCAGCATAGAAAGGAGCTCCTGCATCGACATAAATAATACCCCGTAATTCAAGTTCTTAACACGGCTAAAGTGAGTTAAACTCAAAGAATGATTGGTGGGGGTAAAAAGAAAAAGGAGGGAGCCAGGTCTCAGAGTCAAACCGACCGAGAAACTCGAAACAACGGCAATGCTAGCAGTAGCGAAACTCGCAGTGAAAATGGCGACGACACGGAGGATGAGACTGCACCTGCCACACTCAGCTCCATGAGGAGAGTGGTGAGTGAGGTGGTAGCCGCTAGAATGCGGGATCTTAAATCAGAAATGAAAAAAGAACTGTCGCAAGTAAGAACAAGCTTTAAAGAAGACATGAAAAAGCAACTGAACGAGCTGACTACCGAAATTAACCAACAAGTGAGTGCCGCTACCGGCAAAATAGAGGAGGTGGCGGAACGACTGGGAGAAATTGAGAAGAACATGACAGGGAAGGAGAAATGGGACATTGGCATTAAAGACACTCTTATCCAACTGCTTGATAATCAAAAGTTTCTCCAGGAGAAGATAACGGACTTGGAAGGGCGCTCAAGGCGTAACAACATAAGGATTTATGGCATCCCCGAAAACGCAGAGGGCTCTTCTATGCTACGTTATGTGGAACATATGATTCTGACTGAACTGGGGGACAACGTGGGCCTCCGCGGAGAGGGGAGTCTGGGAATTGAGAGAGCACACAGGTCGCTCGGCCCACAGCCACCTGCGGGCGCGCCCCCGCGCTCTACAGTGCTACGGTTCCTACAGTTTAATATTAAGGAGAAAATCCTCCTCGCTGCATGGAAGAAACCCATCTGTGTTCAAGAAAAGCGAGTGTACTTTGACCACGATTACGCCGAGAATGTACAGCAGAGGAGGAAAGAGTACACTCCCATCAAAAAAGTGCTCAAAGAAAAAAGGATCCGCTTCCAAACTCCGCTGACGAGGATGCGCGTGCACTTCGATTCAGGCACGGTCACGTAAAGCAACGCCGAGGATGCCGCGGAGGATTTAAAGAGACGTGGATTCACAGTGGGTCCGCTATCGTTAAGAAGATCCAAAGACATCACCGTGGAGACCATCAACAAACTTCTACCGTGGAGTACAGCAGGGACTCGGCGAGAAGGGAACGCGCATAACTGTCAGGAGAGCGCACGCGAGAAGCTGAAGGTGTTTCAGAGGCCAGCCAGCATGCCATAATAATGGATGAGTAATTTTCTCTGCCCCTTCCTCATAGAGATATGTTAATCTATCTAAGTTCATGGTTCTTAAGCAATCAATACCTTCATTTAATGTTACAATAAGCTAAATAAGCTATAAACATAAAGGCACAGTAAAGACTCATGTGGAACCTGTGACCTCCCTTAAATACAAGTTATTATAGCAGTGGTTCGATGCAGCTGACCTTCATAATAGGCCACCACTTTTTTCAGTGTTTTTTTTTCTCATATTTTATTTCCTAAGTTTGCTGAGGGGCCCCACTTAGTGGCATTCCCCCCTCAACCTAAAGAGGTTTCAAGAGAACCTCCGAAATGGAAGACCTGTTCTGTAAGTTTATCACATGTTCAGTGAATGTTATATCTTGTGTTGTTTGTGTTGTGAGGGCTTTGACTGAATTCTTAAAGGTACAAGAAAACATGTTTATGGTGACTAATGTGAATGCAGTATTATAATATACAGTCTTGGAATGTGAATGGCATAAACAATCCCATCAAAAGGAGCAAAATAGTTGCAAAGTTGAAACGAGAAAAAATTAATATAGTTTTTCTGCAGGAAACGCATCTGTCTGCTATAGAACATGAGAAATTTAAGAAAATTGGATTTAGAAATACCTTTTTCTCCTCACACAGGACAGGAAAGAAAAGGGGAGTAGCCATTCTTATTCCGAATTCTGTTTGTTTTGAATTGATCGCAGAACATAAAGACAAAGAGGGTAGATTTGTTCTAGTCAGGGGAAAAATAGAGCAGGAAGAAGTTACTCTGTGTAACGTATATGCACCCCCTGGTAGCAGCATCTCTTTCTTCAGGGAGGTATTTAACCTCATTGCTGCAGAAACATGTGGCACATGTCTATGTGCAGGGGACTTTAATTTACTTCTTAATCCTAAATTAGACACAACAAATCGAGTGAGAAGAAAGAATCTCTTAGAAAAACAAATAAATAAAATTCTGCAAGACCTTGGACTAATAGACAGGGGCGCTGCCAGGAATTTTGGGCCCTATGAAAGATTCTAATTTTGGGCCCCCCCCAACATCTATCGACTGTTTTGGTAAACATGGCCCAGCATCACAATAGCACTTCAGTTAGACTTTTCGTTGCCCCTTCATGGAGTATGGGTTTGTGTGACTTTAAATAAGGGTATGAACTTACTTATTAAACGTATTTCATTCAGTTAGTGACATCATGTAATTCAAGTAATAAACTAAGTATTTATAGCCTACTGTCTTTTAGGCAGCAGTCTTATACATATTGTCCAATAGCTGCTTAAACACAATTTTACAACAATGTCCTTCTCTCATGCTAAAATTGGACTTGACCCAGTTTGGTTTCAACACATCAACTTTTCAGCAAATCCAAACACACTGTTTTCCACACAACACAAATACCTATGGAAATCCAATGGAATTTTGTGTTGAAAATAAAGCTGTGTGTACAGATTCACAAATACAGAAATTTGATTGTTATGCTAAAATTGTCTGTAAGCAGCTTGAAACTGTACTACAATTGTCAGTTTGATTATTGATTACCCATTCATGTAGTTAGTGACCTTGCTTTGTAATTGAGAGTACATTACAATGTTAAACCAGTACATGGCAGCATAAGCCTGTGGATGCTTCACAGCCAGAGCCCCAAGAAACCATAAGAGTACTCACAATTTCATACCTTGTATAACTGCAATAGTCTTTTCAGAAGACATGATGCACTGCAAAAAAATCCACCGTTTCTGCTTACTTTAAACACATATTTATTATGCAAGTACAATTTCAAATTCCATAAATAGTACATAAAAAAGATACATTAAAAAGATAGACTCTTATAGGAACTGAATTAACATTACAATTGCTTGACATCAACACAAATATTTACACTTCAGCTTCAAACAATATGAAAAAAAATCTCAATTTACACTGTTCATGAATAAAAAGTTTAATTGCTGAAGTCTAAAGTGCAAAAAATAGCTCCAAGTAACAATCAAAATGTAAACAAAGAACATAATTTACAGTGCAATTGCATACAATATCAATGGATCCACATTGTAGACATCAATAAAAATATACAAGTAACAAGAGTTACAGTAAAAGAAAGAAAAACATTCTGTTTTCTCGAACCTAACGACTGACCGTTAAATACTGAAATATGATCTAGCCTAGAAGGCACCCTCATTCAAAACTTTCATCCTAAAGCAACTAACATCCTACCAAACTAATGTTGCTTACCTCCTTCTCCGAAATGGAATCCAGTCGTGGTGGCCGTGGGCGGATCTAGTCCTCCTCCTGAAGTTGAAAATGCACATATTTAAGACACGTTAGGTTCTTTTGAAAAAAATATTTTGTATTAAAAGACTAGTTTATCACGGTCGTTCGTCCACATTTGCCGTTTGTTCGCTGTGACAATAAAGGTGGAGTTTTTAAATAGAAAACTATGCTAACTAGCATGCTCTCTTGGAGGCTAATCCAAGAATTCTGCTTGTTAGCCTACCATTTGATAGAGTTTGAAAACGCAAGGTCATTGAGTGAGCATACCTTCTTTATTGGCGAATAATTGAGTGACCAGTTGCCTGCCTCTTTTGGCCCTCTCCTCTTTCTCCCGTCTTTCCTTCAGTTTTTGCCAACCTGACTTCATTTCTGTAGCTGTCACCACCAGCTCACCATCATGTGGTTAAGACCTGACCTCAGCCAGCCCAGCCGCTCTGTACACCTGCTGCCAGTGCCAGCATCTCACATTTCGGATGCTGTTCGATTCAACGCATCGTGCGTTGCGGCTGAACCATTTCGCAAGAGCTCAGGGGGAAGGCCAAATGACAATATGTTAATTAACTAACGAAAACGTTATGGAAATCGACAGTTGTGAGTTTAATACGTTTATTTCCAATTACCATTTCTTTGTAATGAGACATTTAAAAAAAAAAAAAAAGGCAAGAATATTAATATTATATTATTAATTGCCATCCGCGGGCCGTGGGCCGTGCTGCGTTGGGCTGGGCCCTTAGAATCAGTACCACTTTTCCCCGCCAGGCAGCGCCCCTGCTAATAGATATTTGGAGATATTTACACAAACACGATAGTGATTTTACCTTTTACTCTGCAAGGCATAATATATACTCTAGAATCGATTATATCTTCATATTTAGCAGAGATTTCCATAAGGTGAAAGATTGCACAATTGGACAGAGAGATATTTCTGATCACTCAGGTTTAACTTTGAAATTTACTTTAGATAGAAATCCTAAAACTACTTTATGGAGGCTGAATACTGGTTTATTAAATAGTAATTCATTTAAAACTGAAATGGCCAAGGAAGTAGAAACCTATTTAGAACATAATGATAATGGAGAAGTCAGTCCTGCAATTCTATGGGATGCAGCAAAAGCATTTCTTAGAGGAAAAATCATCGCTAAGTGTGCTAGGCTAAAAAAGATCAGAGATAAAAAGCTGTCAGACTTGCAGAAGCAATTAAAAAATCTTGAGCAACTTCATACTACTAACAACGACCCCTCTTTACGTGAGCAAATGAGGCCTGTTAAGCAGGAGATAGACAAAATTCTTAGTGAGGAAATTGAAAAAAAAATGAAATTTTTGAAACAGCGATATTATGAGGCAGGGCCTAAAGCATCTAAAATGCTTGCATGGAGAATTAGAAAACAGCAAGCAGAAAACTCAATTCACAAAATTAGGGATCCTATCACAAATAAGGTAACTACTAAATTAGAGGAAATTCAGAGTGCATTTGAAAAATATTACAGATTACTATATACACAGCCAGACAAATCAGACAGACTTACAATTCAAACATTTCTCTCTTCTTTAGATCTCCCCTCAATAGGTAAAAACCAAAACGAGGAGTTAATTTGTGAAATCTCAACTGAGGAAATAGATAATGGAATCTCAAATCTTAGAGCCAATAAATCACCAGGCTGTGACGGATTTCCTCCGGAGTGGTATAAGTGCATGAAAAAACTCTTGGTTCCTTTACTGAAGGCTTCTTTCAACTACACTCTCAGGGGTGGGGCTCTCCCGCCATCTTGGAGCGAGGCATTTATTTCAGTAATACCAAAGGAGGGAAAAGACAAAATGGACTGCAAAGGGTATAGACCAATAAGTGTCTTAAACATAGACTATAAACTGTACGCAGCTATATTGGCTAAAAGATTAAACACAATAATGCCTTCCTTGATAAATGAGGACCAAACAGATTTTATAAGTAATATGCAAACACACGATAATATTAGAAGAGCCCTAAACATTATTAATCAAATTACAAAAGGAACATCAAGCGCAGTCCTTCTCAGCCTTGATGCCGAGAAGGCATTTGATTCGGTAGGATGGGATTTCTTATTTCAAGTTATGGAAAGATTTGGTTTTAGTGATTCATTTATACAATGCATAAGAATGCTGTACTCCTCCCCAACAGCGAGGATAAAAGTTAATGGGAGTCTTTCGAATCAAATAATGCTACAACGAGGATGTAGGCAAGGTTGCCCATTAAGTCCACTACTTTTTAATTTTTTTATCGAGCCCCTTGCCCAGGCTATCAGAGAAGAGACTGCTCTGGAGGGTATAGATGTGGGAAGTGTAGAGAACAAAATCTTTCTATATGCGGACGACGTCCTTGTCACAATTAAAAATCCTGAATCTGGTATCCCATTGCTTATGAACATCCTGGGAACGTATGGGCAATATTCTGGTTATACACTGAATGTACAAAAAACCCAAGTCTTGACCTTTCATTTTACGCCCTCAAAGCAATTGATGGACAGGCACCAATTTAATTGGCACCAATCACAACTTAAATATCTTGGTGTCTCACTGACAAAAGACCTTTCACAATTATATGATGTTAATTATAAACAGATAAATAAGGAAATATATGATGATCTGGGCAGGTGGAGCTTGCTCCCCCTCGACCTCGGCAGTAAAATTCGGACAATCAAAATGAATATTCTCCTAAGATTATTGTACTTATTTTCAGCACTTCCAATAGAGATTCCTGCAAAACAATTCAGAGAGTGCGATAAACATTTTTCAAGATTTATTTGGAACAATAAACGACCAAGGGTGAGATACTCAACATTACAACAGCCGGGGGAGAGGGGTGGCATGGCCCTGCCTTGTCTTAAAGATTACTATCTGTCAGCTCAGCTGAGGTATCTTGTATGTTGGTGTAACCCATCTTATGAAGCTAGGTGGAAAGATATTGAGCTATCTTTAATTGAAATACCTATCCAGTCAGTTCTGGGTTGCCCTGGCAGGTTTAATGATGTTCACCAGCTACATAATCATTGTACTAGTTTCTCTCTGAAAATGTGGTCAGATGTAGTAAAGAAATATCAGCTCTGTAGAGAAATTGGAGTGTTGAGCTGGCCTGTATTCCATCCACACTTCCCTCCAGCTTTACAGGACCATAGGTACAAACAATGGACTAAGCGAGGAATCACCTCCTTCTGTAGGATAATAAAGAACGGAAACCTAAAATCTTTTGAGGATTTGCGTCAATCTTATGAGTTGGGTAAAGAAGATTTTTATCGTTACTTACAGATCCGCCACTTTTTTCTGAAAACAATAAAGTCCCCTAATTTACCTTACCTCCTGAAGATTTTCATGGTTGCAAGTAAAAAAGCAATTACTAAATGCTGGCTCCAGAAGAATCCTCCTACCATGAGACACTTAACAAACATTATAAACTCTATCCAGGCAATGGAGAATTTGACTTTTGTGCTGCGGCTTCAAAAGGATAAAGGAGAGGAGTATTGGAAAAAATGGGATCGCTACAAACATAAAGACTCCTGATTCTATTTCACTCCATTCCAATGTGAGAAATATTTGTATTGTGTATTGCACCTATGCTTTTCTTTTTTGTACCGGCTTCCAAATGTGTGTACTGTCATGTCCTAGCCCTCTTTTGTTTGTTTGTTTGCTTGTTTGTTGTTCACATATATAAAACGAAAAATAAAGTATAAAAAAAAAAAAAAAAAAAGGAAGCTGTGGTCAAGGGTGTAGGACTATTTCACAATTTGATCCCACAGCCTCAAGCGTTGCAGTCTGTTACTGTTCGAACAACTGATAGACTTGAGGTCGATAAGCACCATTGTCCTGGCCAAGCGGTTAAGCTGATGCACTAGAAATCCATTGGATCCCCCGCTCCATGATTGAAATCTGCCACACCAGTTTACCACCTCTGCTTTTAGCAGGCAGGCCAAATATCTTCATCTCTTAGGATGGCCTAGTGCAAGTCAACCTATTGATTGGCTGTATCATTAAGCAAAGCTTCGGGTATTGATAGTAGAGATGTACTGATTATTATAAAAAGGGGATGTAGCTCAGTGGTAGAGCGCATGCTTCGCATGTATGAGGTCCCGGGTTCAATCCCCGGCATCTCCAAATTGTAGTGTAGGTGATGCGATGATTATGAATGATTCCCTATTATAAGGTAGAAGTCAAAAATGATCCGATCACGAAACATTGCTGAATGTTACTGTGTAATGAATCATTAAACAAAATGAGGTCACGCAATGCTTTACCTACCAAAAATGTTGCAGAATGCTAATGTTTGAACATAATAGAGAATTGAAATGTCGAAACTGTGTGGTTAAGGTGATGGAGTAGAAATCCATTGGGGTCTCCCCGCACAGGTTCGAATCCTGCTGTCAACTGTACAGGTTAATCAGTGTATGTTTAAGGGACTGTTTAAAGGATCAACAGAAATATGTCATGTTACTGCAGACCTCTTTCGTTGTCTTCCCAATCATTTGCTGAAGCATTTCTCCTGAACTGAGAGGGGTGCTGTGGCTGGGACTGTCATAGTGACTGTCTAGTTCACAGAAGGGGCAGTGTTCTAATCACATCAGTAAGTTGTATAATGTAAGTAACCTACTCAATTGGAATTCCTTTAGCCGCCAGTTCTGATAGCTTAACACATGATCGTGCCACGCTACATGAGACCTTTTTCATTGGTGTATCAAGTAAACAAAACATTAGGGGTACTGTGGCTTAGCTGGTGAAAGCGCCTGTCTTGTAAACTGGAGATCCTGGGTTCAACTCCCAGCAGTACCTACACTTTTTGCAACAGCATCATCTGGTGTAGATGTGATAAATGTGTTTCTTGCAGTTGTAAACTTGCAATCCATCAATGCAATAGACTTTCCATCAATGACAGCGGCGGCAGGCAAGCCAAATTCTCTATAAAATGTATGATACCCTAGTGTCAACTGATGACCTATTTGTCCCTTCTATCGTTAAGCAAAGCTTCAGGAATCGGTTTTACAGATGTACAATTGAAGTAACACAGGGGACTTCTCTCAATGGCAAAGCGTATGCTTCTCATGTAGAAGGCCTGAGGTTCAATGCCTGCCATCTCCAAGATGTGATCAAAGCTAGCTTCAGTCAATTTGAAGACTACTTCAAAATTAGATCAAGCAAGGCTTAACCTACCCTAAGTGTTCCAGACTCTTCCTGTTCCAAGAAGCCACAGACTTGGGAATCTAAAAGTGTGTTGTCGTGGCCGAGTGGTTAAGGCGATGGACTAGAAATCCATTGTGGTCTCCCCGCGCAGGTTTGAATCCTGCCGACAACGGTTCTATCTGAATACGATCGATCATTCCCTCATTTAGCCAACACATACTCATATTACGGTGAAACTGCATGAAATCAGTGCAAATATGTGAATCTCAGCATGTAGAAGGCGCCATATATAAAATCCGGCATTATCTGGACAGGCACTTAGCATTCGATGTTATTTGACAACATGTTCTCCAAATATAAAATGTTAATATTTAAAGGTCTGATACATCCGAAGACTAGTGTTGTCAGGTCCAAGTGCTGAATGCCATGGACGAGAAAACCCTTGGTGTTTTCCGAAGCAGGTTTAAAATGTAAATTATTAGGCAGTAAGGGGATGTAGCTCAGTGGTAGAGCGCATGCTTTGCATGTATGAGGCCCCGGGTTCAATCCCCGGCATCTCCATTTTATTGCCCTAGAAAAGTCAGGTGTGTGCTATTTTAATCAAATGAGGTCACGTAATGCTTAACCTACCAAAGATGTTGCCGATTGCTAATGTTCGAAACAAGTGAGAGAATTGAAACTGTGTTGTCGTCAACGATACAGGTTAATCAGTGCGTGCGATTTCAAATGCGCACGCTTTTGTGCGCTCAAAAGCTAGTGTGCGCTCAAAAGCTAGTGCCGGTCAACACATTGATATGAGTACGGTACGTTTATGCACTAAGTGTTGACAGCCACAGAAGAGAAAAACATTATTGCGTCACGACGAAGATTCAGGCCTGCCGACAAGCGTTGGCCAGTTCAGATATCTGTACGCAGACTACTTCTCTCTCTATGATACCGTACTGCCAGTCAATAACCGATTTCCCCTCTTGTATCGTTAAGCAAACTTTCATGTATCGGTTGCCACATGAACAATTGAAGTAATCTGTTTTCGGCTCATCTGTAAAGCTTCTCATGTAGGAGTGCTGAGGTCCGATCACTAAGATGTGATCAAAGCAAGCTGTGGTCAAGGGTGTAGGACTATTTCACAATTTGATCCCACAGCCTCAAGCGTTGCAGTCTGTTACTGTTCGAACAACTGATAGACTTGAGGTCGTTAAGCACCATTGTCCTGACCAAGCGGTTAAGCTGATGCACTAGAAATCCATTGGATCCCCCGCTCCATGATTGAAATCTGCCACACCAGTTTACCACCTATGCTTTTAGCAGGCAGGCCAAATATCTTCATCTCTTAGGATGGCCTAGTGCAAGTCAACCTATTGATTGGCTGTATCATTAAGCAAAGCTTCGGGTATTGATAGTAGAGATGTACGGATCATCATAAAAAGGGGATGTAGCTCAGTGGTAGAGCGCATGCTTCGCATGTATGCGGTCCCGGGTTCAATCCCCGACATCTCCAAATTGTAGTGTAGGTGATGCGATGATTATGAATGAATCCCATTTATAAGGTAGAAGTCAAAAATGATCCGATCACGAAACATTGCTGAATGTTACTGTGTAATGAATCATTAAACAAAATGAGGTCACGCAATGCTTTACCTACCAAAAATGTTGCAGAATGCTAATGTTTGAACATAATAGAGAATTGAAATGTCGAAACTGTGTGGTTAAGGTGATGGAGTAGAAATCCATTGGGGTCTCCCCGCACAGGTTCGAATCCTGCTGTCAACTGTACAGGTTAATCAGTGTATGTTTAAGGGACTGTTTAAAGGATCAACAGAAATATGTCATGTTACTGCAGACCTCTTTCGTTGTCTTCCCAATCATTTGCTGAAGCATTTCTCCTGAACTGAGAGGGGTGCTGTGGCTGGGACTGTCATAGTGACTGTCTAGTTCACAGAAGGGGCAGTGTTCTAATCACATCAGTAAGTTGTATAATGTAAGTAACCTACTCAATTGGAATTCCTTTAGCCGCCAGTTCTGATAGCTTAACACATGATCGGGCCACGCTACATGAGACCTTTTTCATTGGTGTATCAAGTAAACAAAACATTAGGGGTACTGTGGCTTAGCTGGTGAAAGCGCCTGTCTTGTAAACTGGAGACCCTGGGTTCAACTCCCAGCAGTACCTACACTTTTTGCAACAGCATCATCTGGTGTAGATGTGATAAAAGTGTTTCTTGCAGTTGTAAACTTGCAATCCATCAATGCAATAGACTTTCCATCAATGACAGCGGCGGCAGGCAAGCCAAATTCTCTATAAAATGTATGATACCCTAGTGTCAACTGATGACCTATTTGTCCCTTCTATCGTTAAGCAAAGCTTCAGGAATCGGTTTTACAGATGTACAATTGAAGTAACACAGGGGACTTCTCTCAATGGCAAAGCGTATGCTTCTCATGTAGAAGGCCTGAGGTTCAATGCCTGCCATCTCCAAGATGTGATCAAAGCTAGCTTCAGTCAATTTGAAGACTACTTCAAAATTAGATCAAGCAAGGCTTAACCTACCCTAAGTGTTCCAGACTCTTCCTGTTCCAAGAAGCCACAGACTTGGGAATCTAAAAGTGTGTTGTCGTGGCCGAGTGGTTAAGGCGATGGACTATAAATCCATTGGGGTCTCCCCGCGCAGGTTTGAATCCTGCCGACAACGGTTCTATCTGAATACGATCAATCATTCCCTTATTTAGCCAACACATACTCATATTACGGTGAAACTGCATGAAATCAGTGCAAATATGTGAATCTCAGCATGTAGAAGGCGCCATATATAAAATCCGGCATTATCTGGACAGGCACTTAGCATTCGATGTTATTTGACAACATGTTCTCCAAATATAAAATGTTAATATTTAAAGGTCTGATACATCCGAAGACCAGTGTTGTCAGGTCCAAGTGCTGAATGCCATGGACGAGAAAACCCTTGGTGTTTTCCGAAGCAGGTTTAAAATGTAAATTATTAGGCAGTAAGGGGATGTAGCTCAGTGGTAGAGCGCATGCTTTGCATGTATGAGGCCCCGGGTTCAATCCCCGGCATCTCCATTTTATTGCCCTAGAAAAGTCAGGTGTGTGCTATTTTAATCAAATGAGGTCACGTAATGCTTAACCTACCAAAGATGTTGCCGATTGCTAATGTTCGAAACAAGTGAGAGAATTGAAACTGTGTTGTCGTCAACGATACAGGTTAATCAGTGCGTGCGATTTCAAATGCGCACGCTTTTGTGCGCTCAAAAGCTAGTGTGCGCTCAAAAGCTAGTGCCGGTCAACACATTGATATGAGTACGGTACGTTTATGCACTAAGTGTTGACAGCCACAGAAGAGAAAAACATTGTTGCGTCACGACGAAGATTCAGGCCTGCCGACAAGCGTTGGCCAGTTCAGATATCTGTACGCAGACTACTTCTCTCTCTATGATACCGTACTGCCAGTCAATAACCGATTTCCCCTCTTGTATCGTTAAGCAAACTTTCATGTATCGGTTGCCACATGTACAATTGAAGTAATCTGTTTTCGGCTCATCTGTAAAGCTTCTCATGTAGGAGTGCTGAGGTCCGATCACTAAGATGTGATCAAAGCAAGCTGTGGTCAAGGGTGTAGGACTATTTCACAATTTGATCCCACAGCCTCAAGCGTTGCAGTCTGTTACTGTTCGAACAACTGATAGACTTGAGGTCGTTAAGCACCATTGTCCTGACCAAGCGGTTAAGCTGATGCACTAGAAATCCATTGGATCCCCCGCTCCATGATTGAAATCTGCCACACCAGTTTACCACCTATGCTTTTAGCAGGCAGGCCAAATATCTTCATCTCTTAGGATGGCCTAGTGCAAGTCAACCTATTGATTGGCTGTATCATTAAGCAAAGCTTCGGGTATTGATAGTAGAGATGTACGGATCATCACAAAAAGGGGATGTAGCTCAGTGGTAGAGTGCATGCTTCGCATGTATGCGGTCCCGGGTTCAATCCCCGGCATCTCCAAATTGTAGTGTAGGTGATGCGATGATTATGAATGAATCCCATTTATAAGGTAGAAGTCAAAAATGATCCGATCACGAAACATTGCTGAATGTTACTGTGTAATGAATCATTAAACAAAATGAGGTCACGCAATGCTTTACCTACCAAAAATGTTGCAAAATGCTAATGTTTGAACATAATAGAGAATTGAAATGTCGAAACTGTGTGGTTAAGGTGATGGAGTAGAAATCCATTGGGGTCTCCCCGCACAGGTTCGAATCCTGCTGTCAACTGTACAGGTTAATCAGTGTATGTTTAAGGGACTGTTTAAAGGATCAACAGAAATATGTCATGTTACTGCAGACCTCTTTCGTTGTCTTCCCAATCATTTGCTGAAGCATTTCTCCTGAACTGAGAGGGGTGCTGTGGCTGGGACTGTCATAGTGACTGTCTAGTTCACAGAAGGGGCAGTGTTCTAATCACATCAGTAAGTTGTATAATGTAAGTAACCTACTCAATTGGAATTCCTTTAGCCGCCAGTTCTGATAGCTTAACACATGATCGGGCCACGCTACATGAGACCTTTTTCATTGGTGTATCAAGTAAACAAAACATTAGGGGTACTGTGGCTTAGCTGGTGAAAGCGCCTGTCTTGTAAACTGGAGACCCTGGGTTCAACTCCCAGCAGTACCTACACTTTTTGCAACAGCATCATCTGGTGTAGATGTGATAAAAGTGTTTCTTGCAGTTGTAAACTTGCAATCCATCAATGCAATAGACTTTCCATCAATGACAGCGGCGGCAGGCAAGCCAAATTCTCTATAAAATGTATGATACCCTAGTGTCAACTGATGACCTATTTGTCCCTTCTATCGTTAAGCAAAGCTTCAGGAATCGGTTTTACAGATGTACAATTGAAGTAACACAGGGGATTTCTCTCAATGGCAAAGCGTATGCTTCTCATGTAGAAGGCCTGAGGTTCAATGCCTGCCATCTCCAAGATGTGATCAAAGCTAGCTTCAGTCAATTTGAAGACTACTTCAAAATTAGATCAAGCAAGGCTTAACCTACCCTAAGTGTTCCAGACTCTTCCTGTTCCAAGAAGCCACAGACTTGGGAATCTAAAAGTGTGTTGTCGTGGACGAGTGGTTAAGCCGATGGACTAGAAATCCATTGGGGTCTCCCCGCGCAGGTTCGAATCCTGCCGACAATGGTTCTATCTGAATACGATCAATCATTCCCTTATTTAGCCAACACATACTCATATTACGGTGAAACTGCATGAAATCTGTGCAAATATGTGAATCTAAGCATGTAGAAGGCGCCATATATAAAATCCGGCATTATCTGGACAGGCACTTAGCATTCGATGTTATTTGACAACATGTTCTCCAAATATAAAATGTTAATATTTAAAGGTCTGATACATCCGAAGACTAGTGTTGTCAGGTCCAAGTGCTGAATGCCATGGACGAGAAAACCCTTGGTGTTTTCCGAAGCAGGTTTAAAATGTAAATTATTAGGCAGTAAGGGGATGTAGCTCAGTGGTAGAGCGCATGCTTTGCATGTATGAGGCCCCGGGTTCAATCCCCGGCATCTCCATTTTATTGCCCTAGAAAAGTCAGGTGTGTGCTATTTTAATCAAATGAGGTCACGTAATGCTTAACCTACCAAAGATGTTGCCGATTGCTAATGTTCGAAACAAGTGAGAGAATTGAAACTGTGTTGTCGTCAACGATACAGGTTAATCAGTGCGTGCGATTTCAAATGCGCACGCTTTTGTGCGCTCAAAAGCTAGTGTGCGCTCAAAAGCTAGTGCCGGTCAACACATTGATATGAGTACGGTACGTTTATGCACTAAGTGTTGACAGCCACAGAAGAGAAAAACATTGTTGCGTCACGACGAAGATTCAGGCCTGCCGACAAGCGTTGGCCAGTTCAGATATCTGTACGCAGACTACTTCTCTCTCTATGATACCGTACTGCCAGTCAATAACCGATTTCCCCTCTTGTATCGTTAAGCAAACTTTCATGTATCGGTTGCCACATGTACAATTGAAGTAATCTGTTTTCGGCTCATCTGTAAAGCTTCTCATGTAGGAGTGCTGAGGTCCGATCACTAAGATGTGATCAAAGCAAGCTGTGGTCAAGGGTGTAGGACTATTTCACAATTTGATCCCACAGCCTCAAGCGTTGCAGTCTGTTACTGTTCGAACAACTGATAGACTTGAGGTCGTTAAGCACCATTGTCCTGACCAAGCGGTTAAGCTGATGCACTAGAAATCCATTGGATCCCCCGCTCCATGATTGAAATCTGCCACACCAGTTTACCACCTATGCTTTTAGCAGGCAGGCCAAATATCTTCATCTCTTAGGATGGCCTAGTGCAAGTCAACCTATTGATTGGCTGTATCATTAAGCAAAGCTTCGGGTATTGATAGTAGAGATGTACGGATCAGCATAAAAAGGGGATGTAGCTCAGTGGTAGAGCGCATGCTTCGAATGTATGCGGTCACGGGTTCAATCCCCGGCATCTCCAAATTGTAGTGTAGGTGATGCGATGATTATGAATGAATCCCATTTATAAGGTAGAAGTCAAAAATGATCCGATCACGAAACATTGCTGAATGTTACTGTGTAATGAATCTTTAAACAAAATGAGGTCACGCAATGCTTTACCTACCAAAAATGTTGCAGAATGCTAATGTTTGAACATGATAGAGAATTGAAATGTCGAAACTGTGTGGTTAAGGTGATGGACTAGAAATCCATCGGGGTCTCCCCGCGCAGGTTCAAATCCTGCTGTCAACTGTACAGGTTAATCAGTGTATGTTTAAGGGACTGTTTAAAGGATCAACAGAAATATGTCATGTTACTG
The DNA here is from genome assembly GCF_902167405.1 of Gadus morhua. NCBI lineage: Eukaryota > Metazoa > Chordata > Actinopteri > Gadiformes > Gadidae > Gadus > Gadus morhua. Next base: position 26,895,644 of record NC_044060.1, on the reverse strand, counting down.
CAGACCTCTTTCGTTGTCTTCCCAATCATTTGCTGAAGCATTTCTCCTGAACTGAGAGGGGTGCTGTGGCTGGGACTGTCATAGTGACTGTCTAGTTCACAGAAGGGGCAGTGTTCTAATCACATCAGTAAGTTGTATAATGTAAGTAACCTACTCAATTGGAATTCCTTTAGCCGCCAGTTCTGATAGCTTAACACATGATCGGGCCACGCTACATGAGACCTTTTTCATTGGTGTATCAAGTAAACAAAACATTAGGGGTACTGTGGCTTAGCTGGTGAAAGCGCCTGTCTTGTAAACTGGAGACCCTGGGTTCAACTCCCAGCAGTACCTACACTTTTTGCAACAGCATCATCTGGTGTAGATGTGATAAAAGTGTTTCTTGCAGTTGTAAACTTGCAATCCATCAATGCAATAGACTTTCCATCAATGACAGCGGCGGCAGGCAAGCCAAATTCTCTATAAAATGTATGATACCCTAGTGTCAACTGATGACCTATTTGTCCCTTCTATCGTTAAGCAAAGCTTCAGGAATCGGTTTTACAGATGTACAATTGAAGTAACACAGGGGACTTCTCTCAATGGCAAAGCGTATGCTTTTCATGTAGAAGGCCTGAGGTTCAATGCCTGCCATCTCCAAGATGTGATCAAAGCTAGCTTCAGTCAATTTGAAGACTACTTCAAAATTAGATCAAGCAAGGCTTAACCTACCCTAAGTGTTCCAGACTCTTCCTGTTCCAAGAAGCCACAGACTTGGGAATCAAAAAGTGTGTTGTCGTGGCCGAGTGGTTAAGGCGATGGACTAGAAATCCATTGGGGTCTCCCCGCGCAGGTTCGAATCCTGCCGACAACGGTTCTATCTGAATACGATCAATCATTCCCTTATTTAGCCAACACATACACATATTACGGTGAAACTGCATGAAATCAGTGCAAATATGTGAATCTAAGCATGTAGAAGGCGCCATATATAAAATCCGGCATTATCTGGACAGGCACTTAGCATTCGATGTTATTTGACAACATGTTCTCCAAATATAAAATGTTAATATTTAAAGGTCTGATACATCCGAAGACTAGTGTTGTCAGGTCCAAGTGCTGAATGCCATGGACGAGAAAACCCTTGGTGTTTTCCGAAGCAGGTTTAAAATGTAAATTATTAGGCAGTAAGGGGATGTAGCTCAGTGGTAGAGCGCATGCTTTGCATGTATGAGGCCCCGGGTTCAATCCCCGGCATCTCCATTTTATTGCCCCAGAAAAGTCAGGTGTGTGCTATTTTAATCAAATGAGGTCACGTAATGCTTAACCTACCAAAGATGTTGCCGATTGCTAATGTTCGAAACAAGTGAGAGAATTGAAACTGTGTTGTCGTCAACGATACAGGTTAATCAGTGCGTGCGATTTCAAATGCGCACGCTTTTGTGCGCTCAAAAGCTAGTGTGCGCTCAAAAGCTAGTGCCGGTCAACACATTGATATGAGTACGGTACGTTTATGCACTAAGTGTTGACAGCCACAGAAGAGAAAAACATTGTTGCGTCACGACGAAGATTCAGGCCTGCCGACAAGCGTTGGCCAGTTCAGATATCTGTACGCAGACTACTTCTCTCTCTATGATACCGTACTGCCAGTCAATAACCGATTTCCCCTCTTGTATCGTTAAGCAAACTTTCATGTATCGGTTGCCACATGTACAATTGAAGTAATCTGTTTTCGGCTCATCTGTAAAGCTTCTCATGTAGGAGTGCTGAGGTCCGATCACTAAGATGTGATCAAAGCAAGCTGTGGTCAAGGGTGTAGGACTATTTCACAATTTGATCCCACAGCCTCAAGCGTTGCAGTCTGTTACTGTTCGAACAACTGATAGACTTGAGGTCGTTAAGCACCATTGTCCTGACCAAGCGGTTAAGCTGATGCACTAGAAATCCATTGGATCCCCCGCTCCATGATTGAAATCTGCCACACCAGTTTACCACCTATGCTTTTAGCAGGCAGGCCAAATATCTTCATCTCTTAGGATGGCCTAGTGCAAGTCAACCTATTGATTGGCTGTATCATTAAGCAAAGCTTCGGGTATTGATAGTAGAGATGTACGGATCATCACAAAAAGGGGATGTAGCTCAGTGGTAGAGTGCATGCTTCGCATGTATGCGGTCCCGGGTTCAATCCCCGGCATCTCCAAATTGTAGTGTAGGTGATGCGATGATTATGAATGAATCCCATTTATAAGGTAGAAGTCAAAAATGATCCGATCACGAAACATTGCTGAATGTTACTGTGTAATGAATCATTAAACAAAATGAGGTCACGCAATGCTTTACCTACCAAAAATGTTGCAGAATGCTAATGTTTGAACATAATAGAGAATTGAAATGTCGAAACTGTGTGGTTAAGGTGATGGAGTAGAAATCCATTGGGGTCTCCCCGCACAGGTTCGAATCCTGCTGTCAACTGTACAGGTTAATCAGTGTATGTTTAAGGGACTGTTTAAAGGATCAACAGAAATATGTCATGTTACTGCAGACCTCTTTCGTTGTCTTCCCAATCATTTGCTGAAGCATTTCTCCTGAACTGAGAGGGGTGCTGTGGCTGGGACTGTCATAGTGACTGTCTAGTTCACAGAAGGGGCAGTGTTCTAATCACATCAGTAAATTGTATAATGTAAGTAACCTACTCAATTGGAATTCCTTTAGCCGCCAGTTCTGATAGCTTAAAGGAGCATTTCACCGGTGGAGGCATGAATATGTATTGCAATTGGGTCCTATATGTAGTCGAATAATAAAATAAAATTCTACTTTGGTGCAGTCTTGACCGAGAAAAGGCAGAAAGTGACTTTTTGGCGCTTGTGGATTGAAGACAACAACTCCCACCATGCACAGCTTCGCTGGCGGCCACTCCCGCTGATCATCTCCGCCTATCGGACACCTCCTTGTTCCATCTACTAATGGAACAAATCAGCGTGGAGCTTGAACCGACGTCACTAGAGTAGTGACGCTTGCACAGAAGCATACGGCCGACATCTTCCTTTATTCTGGGTGGAAATAGTAACATAGTTACGTAATTAAATGCGTTTATGTAAACATTTTTAGCGAGAAATGTGCATTTTAATTTCATAATGTTCGCTCGTTGAATGTGAAGGATGTTTGGTTTGATAGTTATGACGAAGAGGGAACGCTCCATTCACTTGCATGGACAGCGTCTCTGGTTGCTAAGCAACCTCAACGTCTTGGCGGACTATCTGCTGATCAACACTACGAATGCTGGAAACACACCAGACACACCATGTGAAGTTATTTAACCCGATTATTGTTATTTATATCCGACATTATTTAATCTAACCCGATCTAAACTCTATCATGCACCCAAACAAGGCGGCATTTGGGTTTCCTACCTCGGACTCCTAAATCCAGCGCAGCCACAGGCGCGTTGTCGCGTTGAACCATTTTTGTGACACACAATGATCAAGCTTCAAGTTAAGCACGTTACACGCGTTTGGTGTGGCCGTAGCCCGTGTCCACCAAAAGCGTCTTTTTATGCGGTTTCACCCAAAAAATCGGCTTCGTGTGGACGGGGCCAAGAAGGCGAACACACGTCACCAAGACGGGGAGACAGCGCCAGGCGACTTACGCCACTATCTGCCAATGGATCGTGGATGCCTGGGCTGATATAACAGTCTCAACTGTGGTCTAAGCTTTCACGAAGGCAGGAATAATCACTGAACTGCCAGTCAACAGCAGCGACACTGACTCGGATAATGACGAGAGGGATCCGGGCATGTTGGATGCCGTACTCGCCCAACTGTTTAATTCGGACACACAAGAATTCGAGGGATTCGTAGACGGGGAATGAACTGAAAAAGTGAGCTTATTGTTGAGAGATATTGATATTGATGAGATATTGTTAATATGCACATTAACGTTTGAACATCGTTACCATGGGAGTGACCGGAGTTGTCAGAACGCTTAATAAAGTTTGACTTTATCTGACTGTTTTGTTGACATTCCCTTTAGCACAGCTCGGTCTGGTCGATGCATAACGCAACCCCAGTCAAACGTTTGACTGCAGTATCTTCTATTCTATGCGCCTTATAATCCGGTGCGCCCTATACATGAAAACAGTTCTAAAATAGGCCATTCATTGAAGGTGCGCTTGATAATCCGGTGTGCCGTATAGTGCGGAAAATACGGCAGCCCTCGTCTATTTCTTTCGAAATGGTGAACTTTTGCATGGAGCCATCTTCTATGTCAGATCGAGTACCCTCCGCCAATGTAGGCCTACTTCAGTTTGCAGCCTCTGTTATCTTAGCTTCAGACGCTGTGGATGTTAGTTTCTGCTGGTGAAGTCCCACCCACTGGCACTGCTCTAATAGGTCTGTAGCGTCAGTGGGTCCCACCCCCTAGAGGGGGGTGGGACTAGTGGTTGTAGTCGTACGAGAATAATCCCCTCTTACACTTCCTATTTTCTTGTACGCAAAAATCGTCATATTGCGTCATAAAAAACAGGAAGTGTTGGAGATCGATACGGATCTCTCCAGTCTCTCCAGAAAATAAGGAAATGATGCTAGACCATTCAAAAATATGCGGGGGGTTCTAAAAATACAAAGCTTATGTGAAATGGGTGAAGTTGCCCTTAAACACATGATCGGGCCACGCTACATGAGACCTTTTTCATTGGTGTATCAAGTAAACAAAACATTAGGGGTACTGTGGCTTAGCTGGTGAAAGCGCCTGTCTTGTAAACTGGAGACCCTGGGTTCAACTCCCAGCAGTACCTACACTTTTTGCAACAGCATCATCTGGTGTAGATGTGATAAAAGTGTTTCTTGCAGTTGTAAACTTGCAATCCATCAATGCAATAGACTTTCCATCAATGACAGCGGCGGCAGGCAAGCCAAATTCTCTATAAAATGTATGATACCCTAGTGTCAACTGATGACCTATTTGTCCCTTCTATCGTTAAGCAAAGCTTCAGGAATCGGTTTTACAGATGTACAATTGAAGTAACACAGGGGACTTCTCTCCACGGCAAAGCGTATGCTTCTCATGTAGAAGGCCTGAGGTTCAATGCCTGCCGTCTCCAAGATGTGATCAAAGCTAGCTTCAGTCAATTTGAAGACTATTTCAAAATTAGATCAAGCAAGGCTTAACCTACCCTAAGTGTTCCAGACTCTTCCTGTTCCAAGAAGCCAGAGACTTGGAACTCTAAAAGTGTGTTGTCGTGGCCGAGTGGTTAAGGCGATGGACTAGAAATCCATTGGGGTCTCACCGCGCAGGTTCGAATCCTGCCGACAACGGTTCTATCTGAATACGATCAATCACTTCCCTTGTTTAGCCAACACATACTCATATTACGGTGAAACTGCATGAATCAGTGCAAATATGTTAATCTAAGCATGTAGAAGGCGCCATATTTAAAATCTGGCATTATCTGGAAAGGCACTTAGCATTCGATATTTTTGGACAACATGTTCTCCAAACATAAAATGTTAATATTTAAAGGTCTGATAGATCCGAAGACTAGTGTTGTCAGGTCCAGGTGCTGAATGCCACTGGACGAGAAAACCCTTGGTGTGTTCCGAAGCAGGCTTAAAATGAAAATTCTTGAGCTGAGGGGATGTAGCTCAGTGGTCGAGAGCATGCTATGCATGTATGAGGCCCCGGGTTCAATACCCGGCCTCCATTTGATTGCCCTAGAAAAGTCAGGTGAGTGCTATTTTAATCAAATGAGGTCACGTAATGCTTAACCTACCAAAGATGTTGCCGATTGCTAATGTTCGAAACAAGTGAGAGAATTGAAACTGTGTTGTCGTCAACGATACAGGTTAATCAGTGCGTGCGATTTCAAATGCGCACGCTTTTGTGCGCTTGTGCGCTCAAAAGCTAGTGTGCGCTCAAAAGCTAGTGCCGGTCAACACATTGATATGAGTACGGTACGTTTATGCACTAAGTGTTGACAGCCACAGAAGAGAAAAACATTGTTGCGTCACGACGAAGATTCAGGCCTGCCGACAAGCGTTGGCCAGTTCTGCTATCTGTACGCAGACTACTTCTCTAAGAAATGTATGATACCGTACTGCCAGTCGATAACCGATTTCCCCTCTTGTATCGTTAAGCAAACTTTCATGTATCGGTTGCCACATGTACAATTGAAGTAATCTGTTTTCGGCTCATCTGTAAAGCTTCTCATGTAGGAGTGCTGAGGTCCGATCACTAAGATGTGATCAAAGCAAGCTGTGGTCAAGGGTGTAGGACTATTTCACAATTTGATCCCACAGCCTCAAGCGTTGCAGTCTGTTACTGTTCGAACAACTGATAGACTTGAGGTCGATAAGCACCATTGTCCTGGCCAAGCGGTCAAGCTGATGCACTAGAAATCCATTGGATCCCCCGCTCCATGATTGAAATCTGCCACACCAGTTTACCACCTCTGCTTTTAGCAGGCAGGCCAAATATCTTCATCTCTTAGGATGGCCTAGTGCAAGTCAACCTATTGATTGGCTGTATCATTAAGCAAAGCTTCGGGTATTGATAGTAGAGATGTACTGATTATTATAAAAAGGGGATGTAGCTCAGTGGTAGAGCGAATGCTTCGCATGTATGAGGTCCCGGGTTCAATCCCCGGCATCTCCAAATTGTAGTGTAGGTGATGCGATGATTATGAATGAATCCCTATTATAAGGTAGAAGTCAAAAATGATCCGATCACGAAACATTGCTGAATGTTACTGTGTAATGAATCATTAAACAAAATGAGGTCACGCAATGCTTTACCTACCAAAAATGTTGCAGAATGCTAATGTTTGAACATAATAGAGAATTGAAATGTCGAAACTGTGTGGTTAAGGTGATGGAGTAGAAATCCATTGGGGTCTCCCCGCACAGGTTCGAATCCTGCTGTCAACTGTACAGGTTAATCAGTGTATGTTTAAGGGACTGTTTAAAGGATCAACAGAAATATGTCATGTTACTGCAGACCTCTTTCGTTGTCTTCCCAATCATTTGCTGAAGCATTTCTCCTGAACTGAGAGGGGTGCTGTGGCTGGGACTGTCATAGTGACTGTCTAGTTCACAGAAGGGGCAGTGTTCTAATCACATCAGTAAGTTGTATAATGTAAGTAACCTACTCAATTGGAATTCCTTTAGCCGCCAGTTCTGATAGCTTAACACATGATCGGGCCACGCTACATGAGACCTTTTTCATTGGTGTATCAAGTAAACAAAACATTAGGGGTACTGTGGCTTAGCTGGTGAAAGCGCCTGTCTTGTAAACTGGAGACCCTGGGTTCAACTCCCAGCAGTACCTACACTTTTTGCAACAGCATCATCTGGTGTAGATGTGATAAAAGTGTTTCTTGCAGTTGTAAACTTGCAATCCATCAATGCAATAGACTTTCCATCAATGACAGCGGCGGCAGGCAAGCCAAATTCTCTATAAAATGTATGATACCCTAGTGTCAACTGATGACCTATTTGTCCCTTCTATCGTTAAGCAAAGCTTCAGGAATCGGTTTTACAGATGTACAATTGAAGTAACACAGGGGACTTCTCTCAACGGCAAAGCGTATGCTTCTCATGTAGAAGGCCTGAGGTTCAATGCCTGCCGTCTCCAAGATGTGATCAAAGCTGGCTTCAGTCAATTTGAAGACTATTTCAAAATTAGATCAAGCAAGGCTTAACCTACCCTAAGTGTTCCAGACTCTTCCTGTTCCAAAAAGCCAGAGACTTGGAACTCTAAAAGTGTGTTGTCGTGGCCGAGTGGTTAAGGCGATGGACTAGAAATCCATTGGGGTCTCACCGCGCAGGTTCGAATCCTGCCGACAACGGTTCTATCTGAATACGATCAATCACTCCCTTGTTTAGCCAACACATACTCATATTACGGTGAAACTGCATGAATCAGTGCAAATATGTTAATCTAAGCATGTAGAAGGCGCCATATTTAAAATCTGGCATTATCTGGAAAGGCACTTAGTATTCGATATTTTTGGACAACATGTTCTCCAAACATAAAATGTTAATATTTAAAGGTCTGATAGATCCGAAGACTAGTGTTGTCAGGTCCAGGTGCTGAATGCCACGGACGAGAAAACCCTTGGTGTGTTCCGAAGCAGGCTTAAAATGAAAATTATTGAGCTGAGGGGATGTAGCTCAGTGGTCGAGAGCATGCTATGCATGTATGAGGCCCCGGGTTCAATACCCGGCCTCCATTTGATTGCCCTAGAAAAGTCAGGTGAGTGCTATTTTAATCAAATGAGGTCACGTAAGGCTTAACCTACCAAAGATGTTGCCGATTGCTAATGTTCGAAACAAGTGAGAGAATTGAAACTGTGTTGTCGTCAACGATACAGGTTAATCAGTGCATGCGATTTCAAATGCGCACGCTTTTGTGCGCTTGTGCGCTCAAAAGCTAGTGTGCGCTCAAAAGCTAGTGCCGGTCAACACATTGATATGAGTACGGTACGTTTATGCACTAAGTGTTGACAGCCACAGAAGAGAAAAACATTGTTGCGTCACGACGAAGATTCAGGCCTGCCGACAAGCGTTGGCCAGTTCTGCTATCTGTACGCAGACTACTTCTCTAAGAAATGTATGATACCGTACTGCCAGTCGATAACCGATTTCCCCTCTTGTATCGTTAAGCAAACTTTCATGTATCGGTTGCCACATGTACAATTGAAGTAATCTGTTTTCGGCTCATCTGTAAAGCTTCTCATGTAGGAGTGCTGAGGTCCGATCACTAAGATGTGATCAAAGCAAGCTGTGGTCAAGGGTGTAGGACTATTTCACAATTTGATCCCACAGCCTCAAGCGTTGCAGTCTGTTACTGTTCGAACAACTGATAGACTTGAGGTCGTTAAGCACCATTGTCCTGACCAAGCGGTTAAGCTGATGCACTAGAAATCCATTGGATCCCCCGCTCCATGATTGAAATCTGCCACACCAGTTTACCACCTATGCTTTTAGCAGGCAGGCCAAATATCTTCATCTCTTAGGATGGCCCAGTGCAAGTCAACCTATTGATTGGCTGTATCATTAAGCAAAGCTTCGGGTATTGATAGTAGAGATGTACGGATCATCACAAAAGGGGATGTAGCTCAGTGGTAGAGCGCATGCTTCGCATGTATGAGGTCCTGGGTTCAATCCCCGTCATCTCCAAATTGTAGTGTAGGTGATGCGATGATTATGATTGAATCCCTATTATAAGGTAGAAGTCAAAAATGATCCGATCACGAAACATTGCTGAATGTTACTGTGTAATGAATCATTAAACAAAATGAGGTCACGCAATGCTTTACCTACCAAAAATGTTGCAGAATGCTAATGTTTGAACATAATAGAGAATTGAAATGTCGAAACTGTGTGGTTAAGGTGATGGACTAGAAATCCATTGGGGTCTCCCCGCACAGGTTCGAATCCTGCTGTCAACTGTACAGGTTAATCAGTGTATGTTTAAGGGACTGTTTAAAGGATCAACAGAAATATGTCATGTTACTGCAGACCTCTTTCGTTGTCTTCCCAATCATTTGCTGAAGCATTTCTCCTGAACTGAGAGGGGTGCTGTGGCTGGGACTGTCATAGTGACTGTCTAGTTCACAGAAGGGGCAGTGTTCTAATCACATCAGTAAGTTGTATAATGTAAGTAACCTACTCAATTGGAATTCCTTTAGCCGCCAGTTCTGATAGCTTAACACAGGATCGGGCCACGCTACATGAGACCTTTTTCATTGGTGTATCAAGTAAACAAAACATTAGGGGTACTGTGGCTTAGCTGGTGAAAGCGCCTGTCTTGTAAACTGGAGACCCTGGGTTCAACTCCCAGCAGTACCTACACTTTTTGCAACAGCATCATCTGGTGTAGATGTGATAAAAGTGTTTCTTGCAGTTGTAAACTTGCAATCCATCAATGCAATAGACTTTCCATCAATGACAGCGGCGGCAGGCAAGCCAAATTCTCTATAAAATGTATGATACCCTAGTGTCAACTGATGACCTATTTGTCCCTTCTATCGTTAAGCAAAGCTTCAGGAATCGGTTTTACAGATGTACAATTGAAGTAACACAGGGGACTTCTCTCCACGGCAAAGCGTATGCTTCTCATGTAGAAGGCCTGAGGTTCAATGCCTGCCGTCTCCAAGATGTGATCAAAGCTGGCTTCAGTCAATTTGAAGACTATTTCAAAATTAGATCAAGCAAGGCTTAACCTACCCTAAGTGTTCCAGACTCTTCCTGTTCCAAAAAGCCAGAGACTTGGAACTCTAAAAGTGTGTTGTCGTGGCCGAGTGGTTAAGGCGATGGACTAGAAATCCATTGGGGTCTCACCGCGCAGGTTCGAATCCTGCCGACAACGGTTCTATCTGAATACGATCAATCACTCCCTTGTTTAGCCAACACATACTCATATTACGGTGAAACTGCATGAATCAGTGCAAATATGTTAATCTAAGCATGTAGAAGGCGCCATATTTAAAATCTGGCATTATCTGGAAAGGTACTTAGCATTCGATATTTTTGGACAACATGTTCTCCAAACATAAAATGTTAATATTTAAAGGTCTGATAGATCCGAAGACTAGTGTTGTCAGGTCCAGGTGCTGAATGCCACGGACGAGAAAACCCTTGGTGTGTTCCGAAGCAGGCTTAAAATGAAAATTCTTGAGCTGAGGGGATGTAGCTCAGTGGTCGAGAGCATGCTATGCATGTATGAGGCCCCGGGTTCAATACCCGGCCTCCATTTGATTGCCCTAGAAAAGTCAGGTGAGTGCTATTTTAATCAAATGAGGTCACGTAAGGCTTAACCTACCAAAGATGTTGCCGATTGCTAATGTTCGAAACAAGTGAGAGAATTGAAACTGTGTTGTCGTCAACGATACAGGTTAATCAGTGCGTGCGATTTCAAATGCGCACGCTTTTGTGCGCTTGTGCGCTCAAAAGCTAGTGTGCGCTCAAAAGCTAGTGCCGGTCAACACATTGATATGAGTACGGTACGTTTATGCACTAAGTGTTGACAGCCACAGAAGAGAAAAACATTGTTGCGTCACGACGAAGATTCAGGCCTGCCGACAAGCGTTGGCCAGTTCTGCTATCTGTACGCAGACTACTTCTCTAAGAAATGTATGATACCGTACTGCCAGTCGATAACCGATTTCCCCTCTTGTATCGTTAAGCAAACTTTCATGTATCGGTTGCCACATGTACAATTGAAGTAATCTGTTTTCGGCTCATCTGTAAAGCTTCTCATGTAGGAGTGCTGAGGTCCGATCACTAAGATGTGATCAAAGCAAGCTGTGGTCAAGGGTGTAGGACTATTTCACAATTTGATCCCACAGCCTCAAGCGTTGCAGTCTGTTACTGTTCGAACAACTGATAGACTTGAGGTCGATAAGCACCATTGTCCTGGCCAAGCGGTCAAGCTGATGCACTAGAAATCCATTGGATCCCCCGCTCCATGATTGAAATCTGCCACACCAGTTTACCACCTCTGCTTTTAGCAGGCAGGCCAAATATCTTCATCTCTTAGGATGGCCTAGTGCAAGTCAACCTATTGATTGGCTGTATCATTAAGCAAAGCTTCGGGTATTGATAGTAGAGATGTACTGATTATTATAAAAAGGGGATGTAGCTCAGTGGTAGAGCGCATGCTTCGCATGTATGAGGTCCCGGGTTCAATCCCCGGCATCTCCAAATTGTAGTGTAGGTGATGCGATGATTATGAATGAATCCCTATTATAAGGTAGAAGTCAAAAATGATCCGATCACGATACATTGCTGAATGTTACTGTGTAATGAATCATTAAACAAAATGAGGTCACGCAATGCTTTACCTACCAAAAATGTTGCAGAATGCTAATGTTTGAACATAATAGAGAATTGAAATGTCGAAACTGTGTGGTTAAGGTGATGGAGTAGAAATCCATTGGGGTCTCCCCGCACAGGTTCGAATCCTGCTGTCAACTGTACAGGTTAATCAGTGTATGTTTAAGGGACTGTTTAAAGGATCAACAGAAATATGTCATGTTACTGCAGACCTCTTTCGTTGTCTTCCCAATCATTTGCTGAAGCATTTCTCCTGAACTGAGAGGGGTGCTGTGGCTGGGACTGTCATAGTGACTGTCTAGTTCACAGAAGGGGCAGTGTTCTAATCACATCAGTAAGTTGTATAATGTAAGTAACCTACTCAATTGGAATTCCTTTAGCCGCCAGTTCTGATAGCTTAACACATGATCGGGCCACGCTACATGAGACCTTTTTCATTGGTGTATCAAGTAAACAAAACATTAGGGGTACTGTGGCTTAGCTGGTGAAAGCGCCTGTCTTGTAAACTGGAGACCCTGGGTTCAACTCCCAGCAGTACCTACACTTTTTGCAACAGCATCATCTGGTGTAGATGTGATAAAAGTGTTTCTTGCAGTTGTAAACTTGCAATCCATCAATGCAATAGACTTTCCATCAATGACAGCGGCGGCAGGCAAGCCAAATTCTCTATAAAATGTATGATACCCTAGTGTCAACTGATGACCTATTTGTCCCTTCTATCGTTAAGCAAAGCTTCAGGAATCGGTTTTACAGATGTACAATTGAAGTAACACAGGGGACTTCTCTCAACGGCAAAGCGTATGCTTCTCATGTAGAAGGCCTGAGGTTCAATGCCTGCCGTCTCCAAGATGTGATCAAAGCTGGCTTCAGTCAATTTGAAGACTATTTCAAAATTAGATCAAGCAAGGCTTAACCTACCCTAAGTGTTCCAGACTCTTCCTGTTCCAAAAAGCCAGAGACTTGGAACTCTAAAAGTGCGTTGTCGTGGCCGAGTGGTTAAGGCGATGGACTAGAAATCCATTGGGGTCTCCCCGCGCAGGTTCGAATCCTGCCGACAACGGTTCTATCTGAATACGATCAATCATTCCCTTATTTAGCCAACACATACTCATATTACGGTGAAACTGCATGAAATCAGTGCAAATATGTGAATCTAAGCATGTAGAAGGCGCCATATATAAAATCCGGCATTATCTGGACAGGCACTTAGAATTTGATGTTATTTGACAACATGTTCTCCAAATATAAAATGTTAATATTTAAAGGTCTGATACATCCGAAGACTAGTGTTGTCAGGTCCAAGTGCTGAATGCCATGGACGAGAAAACCCTTGGTGTTTTCCGAAGCAGGTTTAAAATGTAAATTATTAGGCAGTAAGGGGATGTAGCTCAGTGGTAGAGCGCATGCTTTGCATGTATGAGGCCCCGGGTTCAATCCCCGGCATCTCCATTTTATTGCCCTAGAAAAGTCAGGTGTGTGCTATTTTAATCAAATGAGGTCACGTAATGCTTAACCTACCAAAGATGTTGCCGATTGCTAATGTTCGAAACAAGTGAGAGAATTGAAACTGTGTTGTCGTCAACGATACAGGTTAATCAGTGCGTGCGATTTCAAATGCGCACGCTTTTGTGCGCTCAAAAGCTAGTGTGCGCTCAAAAGCTAGTGCCGGTCAACACATTGATATGAGTACGGTACGTTTATGCACTAAGTGTTGACAGCCACAGAAGAGAAAAACATTGTTGCGTCACGACGAAGATTCAGGCCTGCCGACAAGCGTTGGCCAGTTCAGATATCTGTACGCAGACTACTTCTCTCTCTATGATACCGTACTGCCAGTCAATAACCGATTTCCCCTCTTGTATCGTTAAGCAAACTTTCATGTATCGGTTGCCACATGTACAATTGAAGTAATCTGTTTTCGGCTCATCTGTAAAGCTTCTCATGTAGGAGTGCTGAGGTCCGATCACTAAGATGTGATCAAAGCAAGCTGTGGTCAAGGGTGTAGGACTATTTCACAATTTGATCCCACAGCCTCAAGCGTTGCAGTCTGTTACTGTTCGAACAACCGATAGACTTGAGGTCGTTAAGCACCATTGTCCTGACCAAGCGGTTAAGCTGATGCACTAGAAATCCATTGGATCCCCCGCTCCATGATTGAAATCTGCCACACCAGTTTACCACCTATGCTTTTAGCAGGCAGGCCAAATATCTCCATCTCTTAGGATGGCCTAGTGCAAGTCAACCTATTGATTGGCTGTATCATTAAGCAAAGCTTCGGGTATTGATAGTAGAGATGTACTGATTAATACAAAAAGGGGATGTAGCTCAGTGGTAGAGCGCATGCTTCGCATGTATGAGGTCCCGGGTTCAATCCCTGGCATCTCCAAATTGTAGAGTAGGTGATGCGATGTTTATGAATGAATCCCTTTTATAAGGTAGAAGTCAAAAATGATCCGATCACGAAACATTGCTGAATGTTACTGTGTAATGAATCTTTAAACAAAATGAGGTCACGCAATTCTTTACCTACCAAAAATGTTGCAGAATGCTAATGTTTGAACATGATAGAGAATTGAAATGTCGAAACTGTGTGGTTAAGGTGATGGACTAGAAATCCATCGGGGTCTCACCGCGGAGGTTCGAATCCTGCTGTCAACTGTACAGGTTAATCAGTGTATGTTTAAGGGACTGTTTAAAGGATCAACATAAATATGTCATAGTACTGCAGACCTCTTTCGTTGTCTTCCCAATCATTTGCTGAAGCATTTCTCCTGAACTGAGAGGGGTGCTGTGGCTGGGACTGTCATAGTGACTGTCTAGTTCACAGAAGAGGCAGTGTTCTAATCACATCAGTAAGTTGTATAATGTAAGTAACCTACTCAATTGGAATTTCTTTAGCTGCCAGTTCTGATAGCGATCGGATGAGACCTTTTTCATTGGTGTATCAAGTAAACAAAACATTAGGGGTACTGTGGCTTAGCTGGTGAAAGCGCCTGTCTTGTAAACTGGAGACCCTGGGTTCAACTCCCAGCAGTACCTACACTTTTTGCAACAGCATCATCTGGTGTAGATGTGATAAAAGTGTTTCTTGCAGTTGTAAACTTGCAATCCATCAATGCAATAGACTTTCCATCAATGACAACGGCGGCAGGCAAGCAAAATTCTCTATAAAATGTATGATACCCTAGTGTCAACTGATGACCTATTTGTCCCTTCTAAGTAAGACTACTTCAAAATTAGATCAAGCAAGGCTTAACCTACCCTAAGTGTTCCAGACTCTTCCTGTTCCAAAAAGCCACAGACTTGGGAATCTAAAATTGTGTTGTCGTGGCCGAGTGGTTAAGGCGATGGACTAGAAATCCATTGGGGTCTCCCCGCGCAGGTTCGAATCCTGCCGACAACGGTTCTATCTGAGTATGATCAATTATTCCCTTATTTAGCCAACACATACTCATATTACGGTGAAACTGCATGAAATCAGTGCAAATATGTGAATCTAAGCATGTAGAAGGTGCCATATATAAAATCCGGCATTATCTGGACAGGCACTTAGCATTCGATGTTATTTGACAACATGTTCTCCAAATATAAAATGTTAATATTTAAAGGTCTGATACATCCGAAGACTAGTGTTGTCAGGTCCAAGTGCTGAATGCCATGGACGAGAAAACTATGAGGGGCCGTCTGGGACAGAATTCATACTTGGTCTTACACACACTATTATACTCTCTCACATACACTATTATACTCTCTCACATACACTACTACTCTCTCTCACATACACTACTATACTCTCTTACATACACTACTATACTCTCTTACATACACTACTATACTCTCTTACATAAACTATACCCTCTCACATACACTACTATTCTCTCTCACATACACTACTATACTCTCTCACATACACGACTATACACTCTCATACTTACATGTAAAAGGAGTTTAATAGTTTGAATGAAACGGAAGTGAGTTTGAATGAAACGGAAGTGAGTTTGAATGAAACGGAAGTGAGTTTGAAATGTTCATAAGAGTCCGCAGAAATCGAATATCAATATTATTTTAGTGTAATTACATTGTGTATGCACAAGCCATCTTATACAAAGCAGCCGAAAAATAGAAAACCGAAACGCTACTATGTTTTTTTTCTGCGATTCAGGGTTTGAATTCTGCTATTGTCGTCTGATTCATTGAATCCGCTGTGTTTGCCAGGGTCTCAGGGTCTTCCGACTCTGGGGAAGAGCCTGCTAGTTTACGCACACCCCTTGCGCATTTGTTTTCTCAACCACACGTGAGACGTTGTTTGACATGCTGGATATCGTCAGAAAGGTATTTTCATTGGCTATTAGGATATCTAAGGCCCGTCCCCGACCCTTGCTGTCTACTGGTGTAGCTGTCAATCAAAGTATACACGCACCGTTTTGATAGTGATCGCCTCATTGGCTTGTAAGGCTTGTAAACAAGGAAGCATTGGTCTTACAGATATGTGGGAGGGCTCTATGTCACCGTGAGACCCTGGCAAACACAGCGGATTCAATGAATCAGACGACAATAGCAGAATTCTAACCCTGAATCGCAGTTTTCTAAAAAAAAACAACATAATAGCGTTTCGGTTTTCTATTTTTCGGCTGCTTTGTATAAGATGGCTTGTGCATATACACAATGTAATTACACTAAAATAATATTGATATTCGATTTCTGCGGACTCTTATGAACATTTCAAACTCACTTCCGTTTCATTCAAACTCACTTCCGTTTCATTCAAACTCACTTCCGTTTCATTCAAACTTTCCCGTTTCATTCAAACTCACTTCCGTTTCATTCAAACGTTCCCGTTTCATTCAAACTCACTTCCGTTTCATTCAAACTCTCTTACACATACTACTATACTCTCTTACATACACTACTATACTCTCTTACATACACTACTATACTCTCTTACACATACTACTATACTCTCTTACACATACTACTATACTCTCTTACATACACTACTATACTCTCTTACATACACCACTATACTCTCTTACACACACTACTATACACTCTTACATACACTACTATACTCTCTTACATACACTATTATACCCTCTTACACATACTACTATACCCTCTTACATACACTACTATACTCTCTCACATGCACGACTATAAACTCTCATACTTACATGTAAAAGGAGTTTAATAGTTTGAATGAAACGGAAGTGAGTTTGAATGAAACGGAAGTGAGTTTGAATGAAACGGAAGTGAGTTTGAATGAAACGGAAGTGAGTTTGAAATGTTCATAAGAGTCCGCAGAAATCGAATATCAATATTATTTTAGTGTAATTACATTGTGTATATGCACAAGCCATCTTATACAAAGCAGTCGAAAAATAGAAAACCGAAACGCTATTATGTTGTTGTTTTTTAGAAAACTGCGATTCAGGGTTAGAATTCTGCTATTGTCGTCTGATTCATTGAATCCGCTGTGTTTGCCAGGGTCTCACGGTGACATAGAGCACTCCCACATGTCTGTAAGACCAATACTTCCTTGTTTACAAGCCTTACAAGCCAATGAGGCGATCACTATCAAAACGGTGCGTGTATACTTTGATTGACAGCTACACCAGCAGACAGCAAGGGTCGGGGACGGGCCTTAGATATCCTAATAGCCAATGAAAATACCTTTCTGACGATATCCAGCATGTCAAACAACGTCTCACGTGTGGTTGAGAAAACAAATGCGCAAGGGGTGTGCGTAAACTAGCAGGCTCTTCCCCAGAGTCGGAAGACCCTGAGACCCTGGCAAACACAGCGGATTCAATGAATCAGACGACAATAGCAGAATTCAAACCCTGAATCGCAGAAAAAAAACATAGTAGCGTTTCGGTTTTCTATTTTTCGGCTGCTTTGTATAAGATGGCTTGTGCATACACAATGTAATTACACTAAAATAATATTGATATTCGATTTCTGCGGACTCTTATGAACATTTCAAACTCACTTCCGTTTCATTCAAACTCACTTCCGTTTCATTCAAACTCACTTCCGTTTCATTCAAACTATTAAACTCCTTTTACATGTAAGTATGAGAGTGTATAGTCGTGTATGTGAGAGAGTATAGTAGTGTATGTGAGAGAGAATAGTAGTGTATGTGAGAGGGTATAGTAGTGTATGTAAGAGAGTATAGTAGTGTATGTAAGAGAGTATAGTAGTGTATGTGAGAGAGAGTAGTAGTGTATGTGAGAGAGTATAATAGTGTATGTGAGAGAGTATAATAGTGTATATGAGAGTGTATAATAGTGTGTGTAAGACCAAGTATGAATTCTGTCCCAGACGGCCCCTCATAGAAAACCCTTGGTGTTTTCCGAAGCAGGTTTAAAATGTAAATTATTAGGCAGTAAGGGGATGTAGCTCAGTGGTAGAGCGCATGCTTTGCATGTATGAGGCCCCGGGTTCAATCCCCGGCATCTCCATTTTATTGCCCTAGAAAAGTCAGGTGTGTGCTATTTTAATCAAATGAGGTCACGTAATGCTTAACCTACCAAAGATGTTGCCGATTGCTAATGTTCGAAACAAGTGAGAGAATTGAAACTGTGTTGTCGTCAACGATACAGGTTAATCAGTGCGTGCGATTGCAAATGCGCACGCTTTTGTGCGCTTGTGCGCTCAAAAGCTAGCGTGCGCTCAAAGGCTAGTGCCGGTCAACACATTGATATGAGTACGGTACGTTTATGCACTAAGTGTTGACAGCCACAGAAGAGAAAAACATTGTTGCGTCACGACGAAGATTCAGGCCTGCCGACAAGCGTTGGCCAGTTCTGCTATCTGTACGCAGACTACTTCTCTAAGAAATGTATGATACCGTACTGCCAGTCGATAACCGATTTCCCCTCTTGTATCGTTAAGCAAACTTTCATGTATCGGTTGCCACATGTACAATTGAAGTAATCTGTTTTCGGCTCATCTGTAAAGCTTCTCATGTAGGAGTGCTGAGGTCCGATCACTAAGATGTGATCAAAGCAAGCTGTGGTCAAGGGTGTAGGACTATTTCACAATTTGATCCCACAGCCTCAAGCGTTGCAGTCTGTTACTGTTCGAACAACTGATAGACTTGAGGTCGATAAGCACCATTGTCCTGGCCAAGCGGTTAAGCTGATGCACTAGAAATCCATTGGATCCCCCGCTCCATGATTGAAATCTGCCACACCAGTTTACCACCTCTGCTTTTAGCAGGCAGGCCAAATATCTTCATCTCTTAGGATGGCCTAGTGCAAGTCAACCTATTGATTGGCTGTATCATTAAGCAAAGCTTCGGGTATTGATAGTAGAGATGTATTGATTATTATAAAAAGGGGATGTAGCTCAGTGGTAGAGCGCATGCTTCGCATGTATGAGGTCCCGGGTTCAATCCCCGGCATCTCCAAATTGTAGTGTAGGTGATGCGATGATTATGATTGAATCCCTTTTATAAGGTAGAAGTCAAAAATGATCCGATCACGAAACATTGCTGAATGTTACTGTGTAATGAATCATTAAACAAAATGAGGTCACGCAATGCTTTACCTACCAAAAATGTTGCAGAATGCTAATGTTTGAACATAATAGAGAATTGAAATGTCGAAACTGTGTGGTTAAGGTGATGGACTAGAAATCCATTGGGGTCTCCCCGCGCAGGTTAGAATCCTGCTGTCAACTGTACAGGTTAATCAGTGTATGTTTAAGGGACTGTTTAAAGGATCAACTGAAATATGTCATGTTACTGCAGACCTCTTTCGTTGTCTTCCCAATCATTTGCTGAAGCATTTCTCCTGAACTGAGAGGGGTGCTGTGGCTGGGACTGTCATAGTGACTGTCTAGTTCACAGAAGAGGCAGTGTTCTAATCACATCAGTAAGTTGTATAATGTAAGTAACCTACTCAATTGGAATTCCTTAAGCCGCCAGTTCTGATAGCTTAACACATGATCGGGCCACGCTACATGAGACCTTTTTCATTGGTGTATCAAGTAAACAAAACAATAGGGGTACTGTGGCTTAGCTGGTGGAAGCGCCCGTCTTGTAAACTGCTGGGAGTTGAACCCGGGGAACCAAGTGTAGGTACCCTGGGTTCAACTCCCAGCAGTACCTACACTTTTTGCAACAGCATCATTTGGTGTAGATGTGATAAAAGTGTTTCTTGCAGTTGTAAACTTGCAATCCATCAATGCAATAGATATTCGATATTTTTTGACAACATGTTCTCCAAACATAAAATGTTAATATTTAAAGGTCTGATAGATCCGAAGACTAGTGTTGTCAGGTCCAGGTGCTGAATGCCACGGACGAGAAAACCCTTGGTGTGTTCCGAAGCAGGCTTAAAATGAAAATTCTTGAGCTGAGGGGATGTAGCTCAGTGGTCGAGAGCATGCTATGCATGTATGAGGCCCCGGGTTCAATACCCGGCCTCCATTTGATTGCCCTAGAAAAGTCAGGTGAGTGCTATTTTAATCAAATGAGGTCACGTAAGGCTTAACCTACCAAAGATGTTGCCGATTGCTAATGTTCGAAACAAGTGAGAGAATTGAAACTGTGTTGTCGTCAACGATACAGGTTAATCAGTGCGTGCGATTTCAAATGCGCACGCTTTTGTGCGCTTGTGCGCTCAAAAGCTAGTGTGCGCTCAAAAGCTAGTGCCGGTCAACACATTGATATGAGTACAGTACGTTTATGCACTAAGTGTTGACAGCCACAGAAGAGAAAAACATTGTTGCGTCACGACGAAGATTCAGGCCTGCCGACAAGCGTTGGCCAGTTCTGCTATCTGTACGCAGACTACTTCTCTAAGAAATGTATGATACCGTACTGCCAGTCGATAACCGATTTCCCCTCTTGTATCGTTAAGCAAACTTTCATGTATCGGTTGCCACATGTACAATTGAAGTAATCTGTTTTCGGCTCATCTGTAAAGCTTCTCATGTAGGAGTGCTGAGGTCCGATCACTAAGATGTGATCAAAGCAAGCTGTGGTCAAGGGTGTAGGACTATTTCACAATTTGATCCCACAGCCTCAAGCGTTGCAGTCTGTTACTGTTCGAACAACTGATAGACTTGAGGTCGATAAGCACCATTGTCCTGGCCAAGCGGTTAAGCTGATGCACTAGAAATCCATTGGATCCCCCGCTCCATGATTGAAATCTGCCACACCAGTTTACCACCTCTGCTTTTAGCAGGCAGGCCAAATATCTTCATCTCTTAGGATGGCCTAGTGCAAGTCAACCTATTGATTGGCTGTATCATTAAGCAAAGCTTCGGGTATTGATAGTAGAGATGTACTGATTAGTATAAAAAGGGGATGTAGCTCAGTGGTAGAGCGCATGCTTCGCATGTATGAGGTCCCGGGTTCAATCCCCGGCATCTCCAAATTGTAGTGTAGGTGATGCGATGATTATGAATGAATCCCTATTATAAGGTAGAAGTCAAAAATGATCCGATCACGAAACATTGCTGAATGTTACTGTGTAATGAATCATTAAACAAAATGAGGTCACGCAATGCTTTACCTACCAAAAATGTTGCAGAATGCTAATGTTTGAACATAATAGAGAATTGAAATGTCGAAACTGTGTGGTTAAGGTGATGGAGTAGAAATCCATTGGGGTCTCCCCGCACAGGTTCGAATCCTGCTGTCAACTGTACAGGTTAATCAGTGTATGTTTAAGGGACTGTTTAAAGGATCAACAGAAATATGTCATGTTACTGCAGACCTCTTTCGTTGTCTTCCCAATCATTTGCTGAAGCATTTCTCCTGAACTGAGAGGGGTGCTGTGGCTGGGACTGTCATAGTGACTGTCTAGTTCACAGAAGGGGCAGTGTTCTAATCACATCAGTAAGTTGTATAATGTAAGTAACCTACTCAATTGGAATTCCTTTAGCCGCCAGTTCTGATAGCTTAACACATGATCGGGCCACGCTACATGAGACCTTTTTCATTGGTGTATCAAGTAAACAAAACATTAGGGGTACTGTGGCTTAGCTGGTGAAAGCGCCTGTCTTGTAAACTGGAGACCCTGGGTTCAACTCCCAGCAGTACCTACACTTTTTGCAACAGCATCATCTGGTGTAGATGTGATAAAAGTGTTTCTTGCAGTTGTAAACTTGCAATCCATCAATGCAATAGACTTTCCATCAATGACAGCGGCGGCAGGCAAGCCAAATTCTCTATAAAATGTATGATACCCTAGTGTCAACTGATGACCTATTTGTCCCTTCTATCGTTAAGCAAAGCTTCAGGAATCGGTTTTACAGATGTACAATTGAAGTAACACAGGGGACTTCTCTCAATGGCAAAGCGTATGCTTCTCATGTAGAAGGCCTGAGGTTCAATGCCTGCCGTCTCCAAGATGTGATCAAAGCTAGCTTCAGTCAATTTGAAGACTACTTCAAAATTAGATCAAGCAAGGCTTAACCTACCCTAAGTGTTCCAGACTCTTCCTGTTCCAAGAAGCCACAGACTTGGGAATCTAAAAGTGTGTTGTCGTGGCCGAGTGGTTAAGGCGATGGACTAGAAATCCATTGGGGTCTCCCCGCCGAGGTTCGAATCCTGCCGACAACGGTTCTATCTGAATACGATCAATCATTCCCTTATTTAGCCAACACATACTCATATTACGGTGAAACTGCATGAAATCAGTGCAAATATGTGAATCTAAGCATGTAGAAGGCGCCATATATAAAATCCGGCATTATCTGGACAGGCACTTAGAATTTGATGTTATTTGACAACATGTTCTCCAAATATAAAATGTTAATATTTAAAGGTCTGATACATCCGAAGACTAGTGTTGTCAGGTCCAAGTGCTGAATGCCATGGACGAGAAAACCCTTGGTGTTTTCCGAAGCAGGTTTAAAATGTAAATTATTAGGCAGTAAGGGGATGTAGCTCAGTGGTAGAGCGCATGCTTTGCATGTATGAGGCCCCGGGTTCAATCCCCGGCATCTCCATTTTATTGCCCTAGAAAAGTCAGGTGTGTGCTATTTTAATCAAATGAGGTCACGTAATGCTTAACCTACCAAAGATGTTGCCGATTGCTAATGTTCGAAACAAGTGAGAGAATTGAAACTGTGTTGTCGTCAACGATACAGGTTAATCACTGCGTGCGATTTCAAATGCGCACGCTTTTGTGCGCTCAAAAGCTAGTGTGCGCTCAAAAGCTAGTGCCGGTCAACACATTGATATGAGTACGGTACGTTTATGCACTAAGTGTTGACAGCCACAGAAGAGAAAAACATTGTTGCGTCACGACGAAGATTCAGGCCTGCCGACAAGCGTTGGCCAGTTCAGATATCTGTACGCAGACTACTTCTCTCTCTATGATACCGTACTGCCAGTCAATAACCGATTTCCCCTCTTGTATCGTTAAGCAAACTTTCATGTATCGGTTGCCACATGTACAATTGAAGTAATCTGTTTTCGGCTCATCTGTAAAGCTTCTCATGTAGGAGTGCTGAGGTCCGATCACTAAGATGTGATCAAAGCAAGCTGTGGTCAAGGGTGTAGGACTATTTCACAATTTGATCCCACAGCCTCAAGCGTTGCAGTCTGTTACTGTTCGAACAACCGATAGACTTGAGGTCGTTAAGCACCATTGTCCTGACCAAGCGGTTAAGCTGATGCACTAGAAATCCATTGGATCCCCCGCTCCATGATTGAAATCTGCCACACCAGTTTACCACCTTTGCTTTTAGCAGGCAGGCCAAATATCTCCATCTCTTAGGATGGCCTAGTGCAAGTCAACCTATTGATTGGCTGTATCATTAAGCAAAGCTTCGGGTATTGATAGTAGAGATGTACTGATTAATACAAAAAGGGGTTGTAGCTCAGTGGTAGAGCGCATGCTTCGCATGTATGAGGTCCCGGGTTCAATCCCTGGCATCTCCAAATTGTAGAGTAGGTGATGCGATGTTTATGAATGAATCCCTTTTATAAGGTAGAAGTCAAAAATGATCCGATCACGAAACATTGCTGAATGTTACTGTGTAATGAATCTTTAAACAAAATGAGGTCACGCAATTCTTTACCTACCAAAAATGTTGCAGAATGCTAATGTTTGAACATGATAGAGAATTGAAATGTCGAAACTGTGTGGTTAAGGTGATGGACTAGAAATCCATCGGGGTCTCACCGCGGAGGTTCGAATCCTGCTGTCAACTGTACAGGTTAATCAGTGTATGTTTAAGGGACTGTTTAAAGGATCAACATAAATATGTCATAGTACTGCAGACCTCTTTCGTTGTCTTCCCAATCATTTGCTGAAGCATTTCTCCTGAACTGAGAGGGGTGCTGTGGCTGGGACTGTCATAGTGACTGTCTAGTTCACAGAAGAGGCAGTGTTCTAATCACATCAGTAAGTTGTATAATGTAAGTAACCTACTCAATTGGAATTTCTTTAGCTGCCAGTTCTGATAGCGATCGGATGAGACCTTTTTCATTGGTGTATCAAGTAAACAAAACATTAGGGGTACTGTGGCTTAGCTGGTGAAAGCGCCTGTCTTGTAAACTGGAGACCCTGGGTTCAACTCCCAGCAGTACCTACACTTTTTGCAACAGCATCATCTGGTGTAGATGTGATAAAAGTGTTTCTTGCAGTTGTAAACTTGCAATCCATCAATGCAATAGACTTTCCATCAATGACAACGGCGGCAGGCAAGCAAAATTCTCTATAAAATGTATGATACCCTAGTGTCAACTGATGACCTATTTGTCCCTTCTAAGTAAGACTACTTCAAAATTAGATCAAGCAAGGCTTAACCTACCCTAAGTGTTCCAGACTCTTCCTGTTCCAAAAAGCCACAGACTTGGGAATCTAAAATTGTGTTGTCGTGGCCGAGTGGTTAAGGCGATGGACTAGAAATCCATTGGGGTCTCCCCGCGCAGGTTCGAATCCTGCCGACAACGGTTCTATCTGAGTATGATCAATTATTCCCTTATTTAGCCAACACATACTCATATTACGGTGAAACTGCATGAAATCAGTGCAAATATGTGAATCTAAGCATGTAGAAGGTGCCATATATAAAATCCGGCATTATCTGGACAGGCACTTAGCATTCGATGTTATTTGACAACATGTTCTCCAAATATAAAATGTTAATATTTAAAGGTCTGATACATCCGAAGACTAGTGTTGTCAGGTCCAAGTGCTGAATGCCATGGACGAGAAAACTATGAGGGGCCGTCTGGGACAGAATTCATACTTGGTCTTACACACACTATTATACTCTCTCACATACACTATTATACTCTCTCACATACACTACTACTCTCTCTCACATACACTACTATACTCTCTTACATACACTACTATACTCTCTTACATACACTACTATACTCTCTTACATAAACTATACCCTCTCACATACACTACTATTCTCTCTCACATACACTACTATACTCTCTCACATACACGACTATACACTCTCATACTTACATGTAAAAGGAGTTTAATAGTTTGAATGAAACGGAAGTGAGTTTGAATGAAACGGAAGTGAGTTTGAATGAAACGGAAGTGAGTTTGAAATGTTCATAAGAGTCCGCAGAAATCGAATATCAATATTATTTTAGTGTAATTACATTGTGTATGCACAAGCCATCTTATACAAAGCAGCCGAAAAATAGAAAACCGAAACGCTACTATGTTTTTTTTCTGCGATTCAGGGTTTGAATTCTGCTATTGTCGTCTGATTCATTGAATCCGCTGTGTTTGCCAGGGTCTCAGGGTCTTCCGACTCTGGGGAAGAGCCTGCTAGTTTACGCACACCCCTTGCGCATTTGTTTTCTCAACCACACGTGAGACGTTGTTTGACATGCTGGATATCGTCAGAAAGGTATTTTCATTGGCTATTAGGATATCTAAGGCCCGTCCCCGACCCTTGCTGTCTACTGGTGTAGCTGTCAATCAAAGTATACACGCACCGTTTTGATAGTGATCGCCTCATTGGCTTGTAAGGCTTGTAAACAAGGAAGCATTGGTCTTACAGATATGTGGGAGGGCTCTATGTCACCGTGAGACCCTGGCAAACACAGCGGATTCAATGAATCAGACGACAATAGCAGAATTCTAACCCTGAATCGCAGTTTTCTAAAAAAAAACAACATAATAGCGTTTCGGTTTTCTATTTTTCGGCTGCTTTGTATAAGATGGCTTGTGCATATACACAATGTAATTACACTAAAATAATATTGATATTCGATTTCTGCGGACTCTTATGAACATTTCAAACTCACTTCCGTTTCATTCAAACTCACTTCCGTTTCATTCAAACTCACTTCCGTTTCATTCAAACTTTCCCGTTTCATTCAAACTCACTTCCGTTTCATTCAAACGTTCCCGTTTCATTCAAACTCACTTCCGTTTCATTCAAACTCTCTTACACATACTACTATACTCTCTTACATACACTACTATACTCTCTTACATACACTACTATACTCTCTTACACATACTACTATACTCTCTTACACATACTACTATACTCTCTTACATACACTACTATACTCTCTTACATACACCACTATACTCTCTTACACACACTACTATACACTCTTACATACACTACTATACTCTCTTACATACACTATTATACCCTCTTACACATACTACTATACCCTCTTACATACACTACTATACTCTCTCACATGCACGACTATAAACTCTCATACTTACATGTAAAAGGAGTTTAATAGTTTGAATGAAACGGAAGTGAGTTTGAATGAAACGGAAGTGAGTTTGAATGAAACGGAAGTGAGTTTGAATGAAACGGAAGTGAGTTTGAAATGTTCATAAGAGTCCGCAGAAATCGAATATCAATATTATTTTAGTGTAATTACATTGTGTATATGCACAAGCCATCTTATACAAAGCAGTCGAAAAATAGAAAACCGAAACGCTATTATGTTGTTGTTTTTTAGAAAACTGCGATTCAGGGTTAGAATTCTGCTATTGTCGTCTGATTCATTGAATCCGCTGTGTTTGCCAGGGTCTCACGGTGACATAGAGCACTCCCACATGTCTGTAAGACCAATACTTCCTTGTTTACAAGCCTTACAAGCCAATGAGGCGATCACTATCAAAACGGTGCGTGTATACTTTGATTGACAGCTACACCAGCAGACAGCAAGGGTCGGGGACGGGCCTTAGATATCCTAATAGCCAATGAAAATACCTTTCTGACGATATCCAGCATGTCAAACAACGTCTCACGTGTGGTTGAGAAAACAAATGCGCAAGGGGTGTGCGTAAACTAGCAGGCTCTTCCCCAGAGTCGGAAGACCCTGAGACCCTGGCAAACACAGCGGATTCAATGAATCAGACGACAATAGCAGAATTCAAACCCTGAATCGCAGAAAAAAAACATAGTAGCGTTTCGGTTTTCTATTTTTCGGCTGCTTTGTATAAGATGGCTTGTGCATACACAATGTAATTACACTAAAATAATATTGATATTCGATTTCTGCGGACTCTTATGAACATTTCAAACTCACTTCCGTTTCATTCAAACTCACTTCCGTTTCATTCAAACTCACTTCCGTTTCATTCAAACTATTAAACTCCTTTTACATGTAAGTATGAGAGTGTATAGTCGTGTATGTGAGAGAGTATAGTAGTGTATGTGAGAGAGAATAGTAGTGTATGTGAGAGGGTATAGTAGTGTATGTAAGAGAGTATAGTAGTGTATGTAAGAGAGTATAGTAGTGTATGTGAGAGAGAGTAGTAGTGTATGTGAGAGAGTATAATAGTGTATGTGAGAGAGTATAATAGTGTATGTGAGAGTGTATAATAGTGTGTGTAAGACCAAGTATGAATTCTGTCCCAGACGGCCCCTCATAGAAAACCCTTGGTGTTTTCCGAAGCAGGTTTAAAATGTAAATTATTAGGCAGTAAGGGGATGTAGCTCAGTGGTAGAGCGCATGCTTTGCATGTATGAGGCCCCGGGTTCAATCCCCGGCATCTCCATTTTATTGCCCTAGAAAAGTCAGGTGTGTGCTATTTTAATCAAATGAGGTCACGTAATGCTTAACCTACCAAAGATGTTGCCGATTGCTAATGTTCGAAACAAGTGAGAGAATTGAAACTGTGTTGTCGTCAACGATACAGGTTAATCAGTGCGTGCGATTGCAAATGCGCACGCTTTTGTGCGCTTGTGCGCTCAAAAGCTAGCGTGCGCTCAAAGGCTAGTGCCGGTCAACACATTGATATGAGTACGGTACGTTTATGCACTAAGTGTTGACAGCCACAGAAGAGAAAAACATTGTTGCGTCACGACGAAGATTCAGGCCTGCCGACAAGCGTTGGCCAGTTCTGCTATCTGTACGCAGACTACTTCTCTAAGAAATGTATGATACCGTACTGCCAGTCGATAACCGATTTCCCCTCTTGTATCGTTAAGCAAACTTTCATGTATCGGTTGCCACATGTACAATTGAAGTAATCTGTTTTCGGCTCATCTGTAAAGCTTCTCATGTAGGAGTGCTGAGGTCCGATCACTAAGATGTGATCAAAGCAAGCTGTGGTCAAGGGTGTAGGACTATTTCACAATTTGATCCCACAGCCTCAAGCGTTGCAGTCTGTTACTGTTCGAACAACTGATAGACTTGAGGTCGATAAGCACCATTGTCCTGGCCAAGCGGTTAAGCTGATGCACTAGAAATCCATTGGATCCCCCGCTCCATGATTGAAATCTGCCACACCAGTTTACCACCTCTGCTTTTAGCAGGCAGGCCAAATATCTTCATCTCTTAGGATGGCCTAGTGCAAGTCAACCTATTGATTGGCTGTATCATTAAGCAAAGCTTCGGGTATTGATAGTAGAGATGTACTGATTATTATAAAAAGGGGATGTAGCTCAGTGGTAGAGCGCATGCTTCGCATGTATGAGGTCCCGGGTTCAATCCCCGGCATCTCCAAATTGTAGTGTAGGTGATGCGATGATTATGATTGAATCCCTTTTATAAGGTAGAAGTCAAAAATGATCCGATCACGAAACATTGCTGAATGTTACTGTGTAATGAATCATTAAACAAAATGAGGTCACGCAATGCTTTACCTACCAAAAATGTTGCAGAATGCTAATGTTTGAACATAATAGAGAATTGAAATGTCGAAACTGTGTGGTTAAGGTGATGGACTAGAAATCCATTGGGGTCTCCCCGCGCAGGTTAGAATCCTGCTGTCAACTGTACAGGTTAATCAGTGTATGTTTAAGGGACTGTTTAAAGGATCAACTGAAATATGTCATGTTACTGCAGACCTCTTTCGTTGTCTTCCCAATCATTTGCTGAAGCATTTCTCCTGAACTGAGAGGGGTGCTGTGGCTGGGACTGTCATAGTGACTGTCTAGTTCACAGAAGAGGCAGTGTTCTAATCACATCAGTAAGTTGTATAATGTAAGTAACCTACTCAATTGGAATTCCTTAAGCCGCCAGTTCTGATAGCTTAACACATGATCGGGCCACGCTACATGAGACCTTTTTCATTGGTGTATCAAGTAAACAAAACAATAGGGGTACTGTGGCTTAGCTGGTGGAAGCGCCCGTCTTGTAAACTGCTGGGAGTTGAACCCAGGGAACCAAGTGTAGGTACCCTGGGTTCAACTCCCAGCAGTACCTACACTTTTTGCAACAGCATCATTTGGTGTAGATGTGATAAAAGTGTTTCTTGCAGTTGTAAACTTGCAATCCATCAATGCAATAGATATTCGATATTTTTTGACAACATGTTCTCCAAACATAAAATGTTAATATTTAAAGGTCTGATAGATCCGAAGACTAGTGTTGTCAGGTCCAGGTGCTGAATGCTATGGACGAGAAAACCCTTGGTGTGTTCCGAAGCAGGCTTAAAATGAAAATTCTTGAGCTGAGGGGATGTAGCTCAGTGGTAGAGAGCATGCTATGCATGTATGAGGCCCCGGGTTCAATCCCAGGCCTCCATTTGATTGCCCTAGAAAAGTCAGGTGAGTGCTATTTTAATCAAATGAGGTCACGTAATGCTTAACCTACCAAAGATCTTGCCGATTGCTAATGTTCGAAACAAGTGAGAGAATTGAAACTGTGTTGTCGTCAACGATACAGGTTAATCAGTGCGTGCGATTTCAAATGCGCACGCTTTTGTGCGCTTGTGCGCTCAAAAGCTAGTGTGCGCTCAAAAGCTAGTGCCGGTCAACACATTGATATGAGTACGGTACGTTTATGCACTAAGTGTTGACAGCCACAGAAGAGAAAAACATTGTTGCGTCACGACGAAGATTCAGGCCTGCCGACAAGCGTTGGCCAGTTCTGCCATCTGTACGCAGACTACTTCTCTAAGAAATGTATGATACCGTACTGCCAATCGATAACCGATTTCCCCTCTTGTATCATTAAGCAAACTTTCATGTATCGGTTGCCACATGTACAATTGAAGTAATCTGTTTTCGGCTTATCTGTAAAGCTTCTCATGTAGGAGTGCTGAGGTCCGATCACTAAGATGTGATCAAAGCAAGCTGTGGTCAAGGGTGTAGGACTATTTCACAATTTGATCCCACAGCCTCAAGCGTTGCAGTCTGTTACTGTTCGAACAACTGATAGACTTGAGGTCGATAAGCACCATTGTCCTGGCCAAGCGGTTAAGCTGATGCACTAGAAATTCATTGGATCCCCCGCTCCATGATTGAAATCTGCCACACCAGTTTACCACCTCTGCTTTTAGCAGGCAGGCCAAATATCTTCATCTCTTAGGATGGCCTAGTGCAAGTCAACCTATTGATTGGCTGTATCATTAAGCAAAGCTTCGGGTATTGATAGTAGAGATGTACTGATTATTATAAAAAGGGGATGTAGCTCAGTGGTAGAGCGCATGCTTCGCATGTATGAGGTCCCGGGTTCAATCCCCGGCATCTCCAAATTGTAGTGTAGGTGATGCGATGATTATGATTGAATCCCTTTTATAAGGTAGAAGTCAAAAATGATCCGATCACGAAACATTGCTGAATGTTACTGTGTAATGAATCATTAAACAAAATGAGGTCACGCAATGCTTTACCTACCAAAAATGTTGCAGAATGCTAATGTTTGAACATAATAGAGAATTGAAATGTCGAAACTGTGTGGTTAAGGTGATGGACTAGAAATCCATTGGGGTCTCCCCGCGCAGGTTAGAATCCTGCTGTCAACTGTACAGGTTAATCAGTGTATGTTTAAGGGACTGTTTAAAGGATCAACAGAAATATGTCATGTTACTGCAGACCTCTTTCGTTGTCTTCCCAATCATTTGCTGAAGCATTTCTCCTGAACTGAGAGGGGTGCTGTGGCTGGGACTGTCATAGTGACTGTCTAGTTCACAGAAGAGGCAGTGTTCTAATCACATCAGTAAGTTGTATAATGTAAGTAACCTACTCAATTGGAATTCCTTAAGCCGCCAGTTCTGATAGCTTAACACATGATCGGGCCACGCTACATGAGACCTTTTTCATTGGTGTATCAAGTAAACAAAACAATAGGGGTACTGTGGCTTAGCTGGTGGAAGCGCCTGTCTTGTAAACTGCTGGGAGTTGAACCCAGGGAACCAAGTGTAGGTACCCTGGGTTCAACTCCCAGCAGTACCTACACTTTTTGCAACAGCATCATCTGGTGTAGATGTGATAAAAGTGTTTCTTGCAGTTGTAAACTTGCAATCCATCAATGCAATAGACTTTCCATCAATGACAACGGCGGCAGGCAAGCAAAATTCTCTATAAAATGTATGATACCCTAGTGCCAACTGATGACCTATTTGTCCCTTCTATCGTTAAGCAAAGCTTCAGGAATCGGTTTTACAGATGTACAATTGAAGTAACACAGGGGACTTCTCTCAACGGCAAAGCGTATGCTTCTCATGTAGAAGGCCTGAGGTTCAATGCCTACCGTCTCCAAGATGTGATCAAAGCTAGCTTCAGTCAATTTGAAGACTATTTCAAAATTAGATCAAGCAAGGCTTAACCTACCCTAAGTGTTCCAGACTCTTCCTGTTCCAAAAAGCCAGAGACTTGGAACTCTAAAAGTGTGTTGTTGTGGCCGAGTGGTTAAGGGGATGGACTAGAAATCCATTGGGGTCTCCTCGCGCAGGTTCGAATCCTGCCGACAACGGTTCTATCTGAATACGATCAATCATTCCCTTGTTTAGCCAACACATACCCATATTACGGTGAAACTGCATGAATCAGTGCAAATATGTTAATCTAAGCATGTAGAAGGCGGCATATTTAAAATCTGGCATTATCTGGAAAGGCACTTGGCATTCGATATTTTATGACAACATGTTCTCCAAACATAAAATGTTAATGTTTAAAGGTCTGATAGATCCGAAGACTAGTGTTGTCAGGTCCAGGTGCTGAATGCTATGGACGAGAAAACCCTTGGTGTGTTCCGAAGCAGGCTTAAAATGAAAATTCTTGAGCTGAGGGGATGTAGCTCAGTGGTAGAGAGCATGCTATGCATGTATGAGGCCCCGGGTTCAATCCCCGGCCTCCATTTGATTGCCCTAGAAAAGTCAGGTGAGTGCTATTTTAATCAAATGAGGTCACGTAATGCTTAACCTACCAAAGATCTTGCCGATTGCTAATGTTCGAAACAAGTGAGAGAATTGAAACTGTGTTGTCGTCAACGATACAGGTTAATCAGTGCGTGCGATTTCAAATGCGCACGCTTTTGTGCGCTTGTGCGCTCAAAAGCTAGTGTGCGCTCAAAAGCTAGTGCCGGTCAACACATTGATATGAGTACGGTACGTTTATGCACTAAGTGTTGACAGCCACAGAAGAGAAAAACATTGTTGCGTCACGACGAAGATTCAGGCCTGCCGACAAGCGTTGGCCAGTTCTGCCATCTGTACGCAGACTACTTCTCTAAGAAATGTATGATACCGTACTGCCAATCGATAACCGATTTCCCCTCTTGTATCGTTAAGCAAACTTTCATGTATCGGTTGCCACATGTACAATTGAAGTAATCTGTTTTCGGCTCATCTGTAAAGCTTCTCATGTAGGAGTGCTGAGGTCCGATCACTAAGATGTGATCAAAGCAAGCTGTGGTCAAGGGTGTAGGACTATTTCACAATTTGATCCCACAGCCTCAAGCGTTGCAGTCTGTTACTGTTCGAACAACTGATAGACTTGAGGTCGATAAGCACCATTGTCCTGGCCAAGCGGTTAAGCTGATGCACTAGAAATCCATTGGATCCCCCGCTCCATGATTGAAATCTGCCACACCAGTTTACCACCTCTGCTTTTAGCAGGCAGGCCAAATATCTTCATCTCTTAGGATGGCCTAGTGCAAGTCAACCTATTGATTGGCTGTATCATTAAGCAAAGCTTCGGGTATTGATAGTAGAGATGTACTGATTATTATAGAAAGGGGATGTAGCTCAGTGGTAGAGCGCATGCTTCGCATGTATGAGGTCCCGGGTTCAATCCCCGGCATCTCCAAATTGTAGTGTAGGTGATGCGATGATTATGATTGAATCCCTTTTATAAGGTAGAAGTCAAAAATGATCCGATCACGAAACATTGCTGAATGTTACTGTGTAATGAATCATTAAACAAAATGAGGTCACGCAATGCTTTACCTACCAAAAATGTTGCAGAATGCTAATGTTTGAACATAATAGAGAATTGAAATGTCGAAACTGTGTGGTTAAGGTGATGGACTAGAAATCCATTGGGGTCTCCCCGCGCAGGTTAGAATCCTGCTGTCAACTGTACAGGTTAATCAGTGTATGTTTAAGGGACTGTTTAAAGGATCAACAGAAATATGTCATGTTACTGCAGACCTCTTTCGTTGTCTTCCCAATCATTTGCTGAAGCATTTCTCCTGAACTGAGAGGGGTGCTGTGGCTGGGACTGTCATAGTGACTGTCTAGTTCACAGAAGAGGCAGTGTTCTAATCACATCAGTAAGTTGTATAATGTAAGTAACCTACTCAATTGGAATTCCTTAAGCCGCCAGTTCTGATAGCTTAACACATGATCGGGCCACGCTACATGAGACCTTTTTCATTGGTGTATCAAGTAAACAAAACAATAGGGGTACTGTGGCTTAGCTGGTGGAAGCGCCTGTCTTGTAAACTGCTGGGAGTTGAACCCAGGGAACCAAGTGTAGGTACCCTGGGTTCAACTCCCAGCAGTACCTACACTTTTTGCAACAGCATCATCTGGTGTAGATGTGATAAAAGTGTTTCTTGCAGTTGTAAACTTGCAATCCATCAATGCAATAGACTTTCCATCAATGACAACGGCGGCAGGCAAGCAAAATTCTCTATAAAATGTATGATACCCTAGTGCCAACTGATGACCTATTTGTCCCTTCTATCGTTAAGCAAAGCTTCAGGAATCGGTTTTACAGATGTACAATTGAAGTAACACAGGGGACTTCTCTCAACGGCAAAGCGTATGCTTCTCATGTAGAAGGCCTGAGGTTCAATGCCTACCGTCTCCAAGATGTGATCAAAGCTAGCTTCAGTCAATTTGAAGACTATTTCAAAATTAGATCAAGCAAGGCTTAACCTACCCTAAGTGTTCCAGACTCTTCCTGTTCCAAAAAGCCAGAGACTTGGAACTCTAAAAGTGTGTTGTTGTGGCCGAGTGGTTAAGGCGATGGACTAGAAATCCATTGGGGTCTCCCCGCGCAGGTTCGAATCCTGCCGACAACGGTTCTATCTGAATACGATCAATCATTCCCTTGTTTAGCCAACACATACCCATATTACGGTGAAACTGCATGAATCAGTGCAAATATGTTAATCTAAGCATGTAGAAGGCGGCATATTTAAAATCTGGCATTATCTGGAAAGGCACTTGGCATTCGATATTTTTTGACAACATGTTCTCCAAACATAAAATGTTAATGTTTAAAGGTCTGATAGATCCGAAGACTAGTGTTGTCAGGTCCAGGTGCTGAATGCTATGGACGAGAAAACCCTTGGTGTGTTCCGAAGCAGGGTTAAAATGAAAATTCTTGAGCTGAGGGGATGTAGCTCAGTGGTAGAGAGCATGCTATGCATGTATGAGGCCCCGGGTTCAATCCCCGGCCTCCATTTGATTGCCCTAGAAAAGTCAGGTGAGTGCTATTTTAATCAAATGAGGTCACGTAATGCTTAACCTACCAAAGATGTTGCCGATTGCTAATGTTCGAAACAAGTGAGAGAATTGAAACTGTGTTGTCGTCAACGATACAGGTTAATCAGTGCGTGCGATTTCAAATGCGCACGCTTTTGTGCGCTTGTGCGCTCAAAAGCTAGTGTGCGCTCAAAAGCTAGTGCCGGTCAACACATTGATATGAGTACGGTACGTTTATGCACTAAGTGTTGACAGCCACAGAAGAGAAAAACATTGTTGCGTCACGACGAAGATTCAGGCCTGCCGACAAGCGTTGGCCAGTTCTGCCATCTGTACGCAGACTACTTCTCTAAGAAATGTATGATACCGTACTGCCAATCGATAACCGATTTCCCCTCTTGTATCGTTAAGCAAACTTTCATGTATCGGTTGCCACATGTACAATTGAAGTAATCTGTTTTCGGCTCATCTGTAAAGCTTCTCATGTAGGAGTGCTGAGGTCCGATCACTAAGATGTGATCAAAGCAAGCTGTGGTCAAGGGTGTAGGACTATTTCACAATTTGATCCCACAGCCTCAAGCGTTGCAGTCTGTTACTGTTCGAACAACTGATAGACTTGAGGTCGATAAGCACCATTGTCCTGGCCAAGCGGTTAAGCTGATGCACTAGAAATCCATTGGATCCCCCGCTCCATGATTGAAATCTGCCACACCAGTTTACCACCTCTGCTTTTAGCAGGCAGGCCAAATATCTTCATCTCTTAGGATGGCCTAGTGCAAGTCAACCTATTGATTGGCTGTATCATTAAGCAAAGCTTCGGGTATTGATAGTAGAGATGTACTGATTATTATAAAAAGGGGATGTAGCTCAGTGGTAGAGCGTATGCTTCGCATGTATGAGGTCCCGGGTTCAATCCCCGGCATCTCCAAATTGTAGTGTAGGTGATGCGATGATTATGATTGAATCCCTTTTATAAGGTAGAAGTCAAAAATGATCCGATCACGAAACATTGCTGAATGTTACTGTGTAATGAATCATTAAACAAAATGAGGTCACGCAATGCTTTACCTACCAAAAATGTTGCAGAATGCTAATGTTTGAACATAATAGAGAATTGAAATGTCGAAACTGTGTGGTTAAGGTGATGGACTAGAAATCCATTGGGGTCTCCCCGCGCAGGTTAGAATCCTGCTGTCAACTGTACAGGTTAATCAGTGTATGTTTAAGGGACTGTTTAAAGGATCAACATGAAATATGTCATGTTACTGCAGACCTCTTTCGTTGTCTTCCCAATCATTTGCTGAAGCATTTCTCCTGAACTGAGAGGGGTGCTGTGGCTGGGACTGTCATAGTGACTGTCTAGTTCACAGAAGAGGCAGTGTTCTAATCACATCAGTAAGTTGTATAATGTAAGTAACCTACTCAATTGGAATTCCTTAAGCCGCCAGTTCTGATAGCTTAACACATGATCGGGCCACGCTACATGAGACCTTTTTCATTGGTGTATCAAGTAAACAAAACAATAGGGGTACTGTGGCTTAGCTGGTGGAAGCGCCTGTCTTGTAAACTGCTGGGAGTTGAACCCAGGGAACCAAGTGTAGGTACCCTGGGTTCAACTCCCAGCAGTACCTACACTTTTTGCAACAGCATCATCTGGTGTAGATGTGATAAAAGTGTTTCTTGCAGTTGTAAACTTGCAATCCATCAATGCAATAGACTTTCCATCAATGACAACGGCGGCAGGCAAGCAAAATTCTCTATAAAATGTATGATACCCTAGTGCCAACTGATGACCTATTTGTCCCTTCTATCGTTAAGCAAAGCTTCAGGAATCGGTTTTACAGATGTACAATTGAAGTAACACAGGGGACTTCTCTCAACGGCAAAGCGTATGCTTCTCATGTAGAAGGCCTGAGGTTCAATGCCTACCGTCTCCAAGATGTGATCAAAGCTAGCTTCAGTCAATTTGAAGACTATTTCAAAATTAGATCAAGCAAGGCTTAACCTACCCTAAGTGTTCCAGACTCTTCCTGTTCCAAAAAGCCAGAGACTTGGAACTCTAAAAGTGTGTTGTTGTGGCCGAGTGGTTAAGGCGATGGACTAGAAATCCATTGGGGTCTCCCCGCGCAGGTTCGAATCCTGCCGACAACGGTTCTATCTGAATACGATCAATCATTCCCTTGTTTAGCCAACACATACCCATATTACGGTGAAACTGCATGAATCAGTGCAAATATGTTAATCTAAGCATGTAGAAGGCGGCATATTTAAAATCTGGCATTATCTGGAAAGGCACTTGGCATTCGATATTTTTTGACAACATGTTCTCCAAACATAAAATGTTAATGTTTAAAGGTCTGATAGATCCGAAGACTAGTGTTGTCAGGTCCAGGTGCTGAATGCTATGGACGAGAAAACCCTTGGTGTGTTCCGAAGCAGGCTTAAAATGAAAATTCTTGAGCTGAGGGGATGTAGCTCAGTGGTAGAGAGCATGCTATGCATGTATGAGGCCCCGGGTTCAATCCCCGGCCTCCATTTGATTGCCCTAGAAAAGTCAGGTGAGTGCTATTTTAATCAAATGAGGTCACGTAATGCTTAACCTACCAAAGATCTTGCCGATTGCTAATGTTCGAAACAAGTGAGAGAATTGAAACTGTGTTGTCGTCAACGATACAGGTTAATCAGTGCGTGCGATTTCAAATGCGCACGCTTTTGTGCGCTTGTGCGCTCAAAAGCTAGTGTGCGCTCAAAAGCTAGTGCCGGTCAACACATTGATATGAGTACGGTACGTTTATGCACTAAGTGTTGACAGCCACAGAAGAGAAAAACATTGTTGCGTCACGACGAAGATTCAGGCCTGCCGACAAGCGTTGGCCAGTTCTGCCATCTGTACGCAGACTACTTCTCTAAGAAATGTATGATACCGTACTGCCAATCGATAACCGATTTCCCCTCTTGTATCGTTAAGCAAACTTTCATGTATCGGTTGCCACATGTACAATTGAAGTAATCTGTTTTCGGCTCATCTGTAAAGCTTCTCATGTAGGAGTGCTGAGGTCCGATCACTAAGATGTGATCAAAGCAAGCTGTGGTCAAGGGTGTAGGACTATTTCACAATTTGATCCCACAGCCTCAAGCGTTGCAGTCTGTTACTGTTCGAACAACTGATAGACTTGAGGTCGATAAGCACCATTGTCCTGGCCA
This sequence comes from Gadus morhua, assembly GCF_902167405.1. Classification (NCBI taxonomy): domain Eukaryota; kingdom Metazoa; phylum Chordata; class Actinopteri; order Gadiformes; family Gadidae; genus Gadus; species Gadus morhua. Next base: position 26,857,546 of record NC_044060.1, on the reverse strand, counting down.
AGCGGTTAAGCTGATGCACTAGAAATTCATTGGATCCCCCGCTCCATGATTGAAATCTGCCACACCAGTTTACCACCTCTGCTTTTAGCAGGCAGGCCAAATATCTTCATCTCTTAGGATGGCCTAGTGCAAGTCAACCTATTGATTGGCTGTATCATTAAGCAAAGCTTCGGGTATTGATAGTAGAGATGTACTGATTATTATAAAAAGGGGATGTAGCTCAGTGGTAGAGCGCATGCTTCGCATGTATGAGGTCCCGGGTTCAATCCCCGGCATCTCCAAATTGTAGTGTAGGTGATGCGATGATTATGATTGAATCCCTTTTATAAGGTAGAAGTCAAAAATGATCCGATCACGAAACATTGCTGAATGTTACTGTGTAATGAATCATTAAACAAAATGAGGTCACGCAATGCTTTACCTACCAAAAATGTTGCAGAATGCTAATGTTTGAACATAATAGAGAATTGAAATGTCGAAACTGTGTGGTTAAGGTGATGGACTAGAAATCCATTGGGGTCTCCCCGCGCAGGTTAGAATCCTGCTGTCAACTGTACAGGTTAATCAGTGTATGTTTAAGGGACTGTTTAAAGGATCAACTGAAATATGTCATGTTACTGCAGACCTCTTTCGTTGTCTTCCCAATCATTTGCTGAAGCATTTCTCCTGAACTGAGAGGGGTGCTGTGGCTGGGACTGTCATAGTGACTGTCTAGTTCACAGAAGAGGCAGTGTTCTAATCACATCAGTAAGTTGTATAATGTAAGTAACCTACTCAATTGGAATTCCTTAAGCCGCCAGTTCTGATAGCTTAACACATGATCGGGCCACGCTACATGAGACCTTTTTCATTGGTGTATCAAGTAAACAAAACAATAGGGGTACTGTGGCTTAGCTGGTGGAAGCGCCTGTCTTGTAAACTGCTGGGAGTTGAACCCAGGGAACCAAGTGTAGGTACCCTGGGTTCAACTCCCAGCAGTACCTACACTTTTTGCAACAGCATCATCTGGTGTAGATGTGATAAAAGTGTTTCTTGCAGTTGTAAACTTGCAATCCATCAATGCAATAGACTTTCCATCAATGACAACGGCGGCAGGCAAGCAAAATTCTCTATAAAATGTATGATACCCTAGTGCCAACTGATGACCTATTTGTCCCTTCTATCGTTAAGCAAAGCTTCAGGAATCGGTTTTACAGATGTACAATTGAAGTAACACAGGGGACTTCTCTCAACGGCAAAGCGTATGCTTCTCATGTAGAAGGCCTGAGGTTCAATGCCTACCGTCTCCAAGATGTGATCAAAGCTAGCTTCAGTCAATTTGAAGACTATTTCAAAATTAGATCAAGCAAGGCTTAACCTACCCTAAGTGTTCCAGACTCTTCCTGTTCCAAAAAGCCAGAGACTTGGAACTCTAAAAGTGTGTTGTTGTGGCCGAGTGGTTAAGGCGATGGACTAGAAATCCATTGGGGTCTCCCCGCGCAGGTTCGAATCCTGCCGACAACGGTTCTATCTGAATACGATCAATCATTCCCTTGTTTAGCCAACACATACCCATATTACGGTGAAACTGCATGAATCAGTGCAAATATGTTAATCTAAGCATGTAGAAGGCGGCATATTTAAAATCTGGCATTATCTGGAAAGGCACTTGGCATTCGATATTTTTTGACAACATGTTCTCCAAACATAAAATGTTAATGTTTAAAGGTCTGATAGATCCGAAGACTAGTGTTGTCAGGTCCAGGTGCTGAATGCTATGGACGAGAAAACCCTTGTTGTGTTCCGAAGCAGGCTTAAAATGAAAATTCTTGAGCTGAGGGGATGTAGCTCAGTGGTAGAGAGCATGCTATGCATGTATGAGGCCCCGGGTTCAATCCCCGGCCTCCATTTGATTGCCCTAGAAAAGTCAGGTGAGTGCTATTTTAATCAAATGAGGTCACGTAATGCTTAACCTACCAAAGATCTTGCCGATTGCTAATGTTCGAAACAAGTGAGAGAATTGAAACTGTGTTGTCGTCAACGATACAGGTTAATCAGTGCGTGCGATTTCAAATGCGCACGCTTTTGTGCGCTTGTGCGCTCAAAAGCTAGTGTGCGCTCAAAAGCTAGTGCCGGTCAACACATTGATATGAGTACGGTACGTTTATGCACTAAGTGTTGACAGCCACAGAAGAGAAAAACATTGTTGCGTCACGACGAAGATTCAGGCCTGCCGACAAGCGTTGGCCAGTTCTGCCATCTGTACGCAGACTACTTCTCTAAGAAATGTATGATACCGTACTGCCAATCGATAACCGATTTCCCCTCTTGTATCGTTAAGCAAACTTTCATGTATCGGTTGCCACATGTACAATTGAAGTAATCTGTTTTCGGCTCATCTGTAAAGCTTCTCATGTAGGAGTGCTGAGGTCCGATCACTAAGATGTGATCAAAGCAAGCTGTGGTCAAGGGTGTAGGACTATTTCACAATTTGATCCCACAGCCTCAAGCGTTGCAGTCTGTTACTGTTCGAACAACTGATAGACTTGAGGTCGATAAGCACCATTGTCCTGGCCAAGCGGTTAAGCTGATGCACTAGAAATCCATTGGATCCCCCGCTCCATGATTGAAATCTGCCACACCAGTTTACCACCTCTGCTTTTAGCAGGCAGGCCAAATATCTTCATCTCTTAGGATGGCCTAGTGCAAGTCAACCTATTGATTGGCTGTATCATTAAGCAAAGCTTCGGGTATTGATAGTAGAGATGTACTGATTATTATAAAAAGGGGATGTAGCTCAGTGGTAGAGCGTATGCTTCGCATGTATGAGGTCCCGGGTTCAATCCCCGGCATCTCCAAATTGTAGTGTAGGTGATGCGATGATTATGATTGAATCCCTTTTATAAGGTAGAAGTCAAAAATGATCCGATCACGAAACATTGCTGAATGTTACTGTGTAATGAATCATTAAACAAAATGAGGTCACGCAATGCTTTACCTACCAAAAATGTTGCAGAATGCTAATGTTTGAACATAATAGAGAATTGAAATGTCGAAACTGTGTGGTTAAGGTGATGGACTAGAAATCCATCGGGGTCTCCCCGCGCAGGTTAGAATCCTGCTGTCAACTGTACAGGTTAATCAGTGTATGTTTAAGGGACTGTTTAAAGGATCAACTGAAATATGTCATGTTACTGCAGACCTCTTTCGTTGTCTTCCCAATCATTTGCTGAAGCATTTCTCCTGAACTGAGAGGGGTGCTGTGGCTGGGACTGTCATAGTGACTGTCTAGTTCACAGAAGAGGCAGTGTTCTAATCACATCAGTAAGTTGTATAATGTAAGTAACCTACTCAATTGGAATTCCTTAAGCCGCCAGTTCTGATAGCTTAACACATGATCGGGCCACGCTACATGAGACCTTTTTCATTGGTGTATCAAGTAAACAAAACAATAGGGGTACTGTGGCTTAGCTGGTGGAAGCGCCTGTCTTGTAAACTGCTGGGAGTTGAACCCAGGGAACCAAGTGTAGGTACCCTGGGTTCAACTCCCAGCAGTACCTACACTTTTTGCAACAGCATCATCTGGTGTAGATGTGATAAAAGTGTTTCTTGCAGTTGTAAACTTGCAATCCATCAATGCAATAGACTTTCCATCAATGACAACGGCGGCAGGCAAGCAAAATTCTCTATAAAATGTATGATACCCTAGTGCCAACTGATGACCTATTTGTCCCTTCTATCGTTAAGCAAAGCTTCAGGAATCGGTTTTACAGATGTACAATTGAAGTAACACAGGGGACTTCTCTCAACGGCAAAGCGTATGCTTCTCATGTAGAAGGCCTGAGGTTCAATGCCTACCGTCTCCAAGATGTGATCAAAGCTAGCTTCAGTCAATTTGAAGACTATTTCAAAATTAGATCAAGCAAGGCTTAACCTACCCTAAGTGTTCCAGACTCTTCCTGTTCCAAAAAGCCAGAGACTTGGAACTCTAAAAGTGTGTTGTTGTGGCCGAGTGGTTAAGGCGATGGACTAGAAATCCATTGGGGTCTCCCCGCGCAGGTTCGAATCCTGCCGACAACGGTTCTATCTGAATACGATCAATCATTCCCTTGTTTAGCCAACACATACCCATATTACGGTGAAACTGCATGAATCAGTGCAAATATGTTAATCTAAGCATGTAGAAGGCGGCATATTTAAAATCTGGCATTATCTGGAAAGGCACTTGGCATTCGATATTTTTTGACAACATGTTCTCCAAACATAAAATGTTAATGTTTAAAGGTCTGATAGATCCGAAGACTAGTGTTGTCAGGTCCAGGTGCTGAATGCTATGGACGAGAAAACCCTTGGTGTGTTCCGAAGCAGGCTTAAAATGAAAATTCTTGAGCTGAGGGGATGTAGCTCAGTGGTAGAGAGCATGCTATGCATGTATGAGGCCCCGGGTTCAATCCCCGGCCTCCATTTGATTGCCCTAGAAAAGTCAGGTGAGTGCTATTTTAATCAAATGAGGTCACGTAATGCTTAACCTACCAAAGATCTTGCCGATTGCTAATGTTCGAAACAAGTGAGAGAATTGAAACTGTGTTGTCGTCAACGATACAGGTTAATCAGTGCGTGCGATTTCAAATGCGCACGCTTTTGTGCGCTTGTGCGCTCAAAAGCTAGTGTGCGCTCAAAAGCTAGTGCCGGTCAACACATTGATATGAGTACGGTACGTTTATGCACTAAGTGTTGACAGCCACAGAAGAGAAAAACATTGTTGCGTCACGACGAAGATTCAGGCCTGCCGACAAGCGTTGGCCAGTTCTGCCATCTGTACGCAGACTACTTCTCTAAGAAATGTATGATACCGTACTGCCAGTCGATAACCGATTTCCCCTCTTGTATCGTTAAGCAAACTTTCATGTATCGGTTGCCACATGTACAATTGAAGTAATCTGTTTTCGGCTCATCTGTAAAGCTTCTCATGTAGGAGTGCTGAGGTCCGATCACTAAGATGTGATCAAAGCAAGCTGTGGTCAAGGGTGTAGGACTATTTCACAATTTGATCCCACAGCCTCAAGCGTTGCAGTCTGTTACTGTTCGAACAACTGATAGACTTGAGGTCGATAAGCACCATTGTCCTGGCCAAGCGGTTAAGCTGATGCACTAGAAATTCATTGGATCCCCCGCTCCATGATTGAAATCTGCCACACCAGTTTACCACCTCTGCTTTTAGCAGGCAGGCCAAATATCTTCATCTCTTAGGATGGCCTAGTGCAAGTCAACCTATTGATTGGCTGTATCATTAAGCAAAGCTTCGGGTATTGATAGTAGAGATGTACTGATTATTATAAAAGGGGATGTAGCTCAGTGGTAGAGCGCATGCTTCGCATGTATGAGGTCCCGGGTTCAATCCCCGGCATCTCCAAATTGTAGTGTAGGTGATGCGATGATTATGATTGAATCCCTTTTATAAGGTAGAAGTCAAAAATGATCCGATCACGAAACATTGCTGAATGTTACTGTGTAATGAATCATTAAACAAAATGAGGTCACGCAATGCTTTACCTACCAAAAATGTTGCAGAATGCTAATGTTTGAACATAATAGAGAATTGAAATGTCGAAACTGTGTGGTTAAGGTGATGGACTAGAAATCCATTGGGGTCTCCCCGCGCAGGTTAGAATCCTGCTGTCAACTGTACAGGTTAATCAGTGTATGTTTAAGGGACTGTTTAAAGGATCAACAGAAATATGTCATGTTACTGCAGACCTCTTTCGTTGTCTTCCCAATCATTTGCTGAAGCATTTCTCCTGAACTGAGAGGGGTGCTGTGGCTGGGACTGTCATAGTGACTGTCTAGTTCACAGAAGAGGCAGTGTTCTAATCACATCAGTAAGTTGTATAATGTAAGTAACCTACTCAATTGGAATTCCTTAAGCCGCCAGTTCTGATAGCTTAACACATGATCGGGCCACGCTACATGAGACCTTTTTCATTGGTGTATCAAGTAAACAAAACAATAGGGGTACTGTGGCTTAGCTGGTGGAAGCGCCTGTCTTGTAAACTGCTGGGAGTTGAACCCAGGGAACCAAGTGTAGGTACCCTGGGTTCAACTCCCAGCAGTACCTACACTTTTTGCAACAGCATCATCTGGTGTAGATGTGATAAAAGTGTTTCTTGCAGTTGTAAACTTGCAATCCATCAATGCAATAGACTTTCCATCAATGACAACGGCGGCAGGCAAGCAAAATTCTCTATAAAATGTATGATACCCTAGTGCCAACTGATGACCTATTTGTCCCTTCTATCGTTAAGCAAAGCTTCAGGAATCGGTTTTACAGATGTACAATTGAAGTAACACAGGGGACTTCTCTCAACGGCAAAGCGTATGCTTCTCATGTAGAAGGCCTGAGGTTCAATGCCTACCGTCTCCAAGATGTGATCAAAGCTAGCTTCAGTCAATTTGAAGACTATTTCAAAATTAGATCAAGCAAGGCTTAACCTACCCTAAGTGTTCCAGACTCTTCCTGTTCCAAAAAGCCAGAGACTTGGAACTCTAAAAGTGTGTTGTTGTGGCCGAGTGGTTAAGGCGATGGACTAGAAATCCATTGGGGTCTCCCCGCGCAGGTTCGAATCCTGCCGACAACGGTTCTATCTGAATACGATCAATCATTCCCTTGTTTAGCCAACACATACCCATATTACGGTGAAACTGCATGAATCAGTGCAAATATGTTAATCTAAGCATGTAGAAGGCGGCATATTTAAAATCTGGCATTATCTGGAAAGGCACTTAGCATTCGATATTTTTTGACAACATGTTCTCCAAACATAAAATGTTAATGTTTAAAGGTCTGATAGATCCGAAGACTAGTGTTGTCAGGTCCAGGTGCTGAATGCTATGGACGAGAAAACCCTTGTTGTGTTCCGAAGCAGGCTTAAAATGAAAATTCTTGAGCTGAGGGGATGTAGCTCAGTGGTAGAGAGCATGCTATGCATGTATGAGGCCCCGGGTTCAATCCCCGGCCTCCATTTGATTGCCCTAGAAAAGTCAGGTGAGTGCTATTTTAATCAAATGAGGTCACGTAATGCTTAACCTACCAAAGATCTTGCCGATTGCTAATGTTCGAAACAAGTGAGAGAATTGAAACTGTGTTGTCGTCAACGATACAGGTTAATCAGTGCGTGCGATTTCAAATGCGCACGCTTTTGTGCGCTTGTGCGCTCAAAAGCTAGTGTGCGCTCAAAAGCTAGTGCCGGTCAACACATTGATATGAGTACGGTACGTTTATGCACTAAGTGTTGACAGCCACAGAAGAGAAAAACATTGTTGCGTCACGACGAAGATTCAGGCCTGCCGACAAGCGTTGGCCAGTTCTGCCATCTGTACGCAGACTACTTCTCTAAGAAATGTATGATACCGTACTGCCAATCGATAACCGATTTCCCCTCTTGTATCGTTAAGCAAACTTTCATGTATCGGTTGCCACATGTACAATTGAAGTAATCTGTTTTCGGCTCATCTGTAAAGCTTCTCATGTAGGAGTGCTGAGGTCCGATCACTAAGATGTGATCAAAGCAAGCTGTGGTCAAGGGTGTAGGACTATTTCACAATTTGATCCCACAGCCTCAAGCGTTGCAGTCTGTTACTGTTCGAACAACTGATAGACTTGAGGTCGATAAGCACCATTGTCCTGGCCAAGCGGTTAAGCTGATGCACTAGAAATCCATTGGATCCCCCGCTCCATGATTGAAATCTGCCACACCAGTTTACCACCTCTGCTTTTAGCAGGCAGGCCAAATATCTTCATCTCTTAGGATGGCCTAGTGCAAGTCAACCTATTGATTGGCTGTATCATTAAGCAAAGCTTCGGGTATTGATAGTAGAGATGTACTGATTATTATAATAAGGGGATGTAGCTCAGTGGTAGAGCGTATGCTTCGCATGTATGAGGTCCCGGGTTCAATCCCCGGCATCTCCAAATTGTAGTGTAGGTGATGCGATGATTATGATTGAATCCCTTTTATAAGGTAGAAGTCAAAAATGATCCGATCACGAAACATTGATGAATGTTACTGTGTAATGAATCATTAAACAAAATGAGGTCACGCAATGCTTTACCTACCAAAAATGTTGCAGAATGCTAATGTTTGAACATAATAGAGAATTGAAATGTCGAAACTGTGTGGTTAAGGTGATGGACTAGAAATCCATCGGGGTCTCCCCGCGCAGGTTAGAATCCTGCTGTCAACTGTACAGGTTAATCAGTGTATGTTTAAGGGACTGTTTAAAGGATCAACTGAAATATGTCATGTTACTGCAGACCTCTTTCGTTGTCTTCCCAATCATTTGCTGAAGCATTTCTCCTGAACTGAGAGGGGTGCTGTGGCTGGGACTGTCATAGTGACTGTCTAGTTCACAGAAGAGGCAGTGTTCTAATCACATCAGTAAGTTGTATAATGTAAGTAACCTACTCAATTGGAATTCCTTAAGCCGCCAGTTCTGATAGCTTAACACATGATCGGGCCACGCTACATGAGACCTTTTTCATTGGTGTATCAAGTAAACAAAACAATAGGGGTACTGTGGCTTAGCTGGTGGAAGCGCCTGTCTTGTAAACTGCTGGGAGTTGAACCCAGGGAACCAAGTGTAGGTACCCTGGGTTCAACTCCCAGCAGTACCTACACTTTTTGCAACAGCATCATCTGGTGTAGATGTGATAAAAGTGTTTCTTGCAGTTGTAAACTTGCAATCCATCAATGCAATAGACTTTCCATCAATGACAACGGCGGCAGGCAAGCAAAATTCTCTATAAAATGTATGATACCCTAGTGCCAACTGATGACCTATTTGTCCCTTCTATCGTTAAGCAAAGCTTCAGGAATCGGTTTTACAGATGTACAATTGAAGTAACACAGGGGACTTCTCTCAACGGCAAAGCGTATGCTTCTCATGTAGAAGGCCTGAGGTTCAATGCCTACCGTCTCCAAGATGTGATCAAAGCTAGCTTCAGTCAATTTGAAGACTATTTCAAAATTAGATCAAGCAAGGCTTAACCTACCCTAAGTGTTCCAGACTCTTCCTGTTCCAAAAAGCCAGAGACTTGGAACTCTAAAAGTGTGTTGTTGTGGCCGAGTGGTTAAGGCGATGGACTAGAAATCCATTGGGGTCTCCTCGCGCAGGTTCGAATCCTGCCGACAACGGTTCTATCTGAATACGATCAATCATTCCGTTGTTTAGCCAACACATACCCATATTACGGTGAAACTGCATGAATCAGTGCAAATATGTTAATCTAAGCATGTAGAAGGCGGCATATTTAAAATCTGGCATTATCTGGAAAGGCACTTGGCATTCGATATTTTTTGACAACATGTTCTCCAAACATAAAATGTTAATGTTTAAAGGTCTGATAGATCCGAAGACTAGTGTTGTCAGGTCCAGGTGCTGAATGCTATGGACGAGAAAACCCTTGGTGTGTTCCGAAGCAGGCTTAAAATGAAAATTCTTGAGCTGAGGGGATGTAGCTCAGTGGTAGAGAGCATGCTATGCATGTATGAGGCCCCGGGTTCAATCCCCGGCCTCCATTTGATTGCCCTAGAAAAGTCAGGTGAGTGCTATTTTAATCAAATGAGGTCACGTAATGCTTAACCTACCAAAGATCTTGCCGATTGCTAATGTTCGAAACAAGTGAGAGAATTGAAACTGTGTTGTCGTCAACGATACAGGTTAATCAGTGCGTGCGATTTCAAATGCGCACGCTTTTGTGCGCTTGTGCGCTCAAAAGCTAGTGTGCGCTCAAAAGCTAGTGCCGGTCAACACATTGATATGAGTACGGTACGTTTATGCACTAAGTGTTGACAGCCACAGAAGAGAAAAACATTGTTGCGTCACGACGAAGATTCAGGCCTGCCGACAAGCGTTGGCCAGTTCTGCCATCTGTACGCAGACTACTTCTCTAAGAAATGTATGATACCGTACTGCCAATCGATAACCGATTTCCCCTCTTGTATCGTTAAGCAAACTTTCATGTATCGGTTGCCACATGTACAATTGAAGTAATCTGTTTTCGGCTCATCTGTAAAGCTTCTCATGTAGGAGTGCTGAGGTCCGATCACTAAGATGTGATCAAAGCAAGCTGTGGTCAAGGGTGTAGGACTATTTCACAATTTGATCCCACAGCCTCAAGCGTTGCAGTCTGTTACTGTTCGAACAACTGATAGACTTGAGGTCGATAAGCACCATTGTCCTGGCCAAGCGGTTAAGCTGATGCACTAGAAATCCATTGGATCCCCCGCTCCATGATTGAAATCTGCCACACCAGTTTACCACCTCTGCTTTTAGCAGGCAGGCCAAATATCTTCATCTCTTAGGATGGCCTAGTGCAAGTCAACCTATTGATTGGCTGTATCATTAAGCAAAGCTTCGGGTATTGATAGTAGAGATGTACTGATTATTATAAAAAGGGGATGTAGCTCAGTGGTAGAGCGCATGCTTCGCATGTATGAGGTCCCGGGTTCAATCCCCGGCATCTCCAAATTGTAGTGTAGGTGATGCGATGATTATGATTGAATCCCTTTTATAAGGTAGAAGTCAAAAATGATCCGATCACGAAACATTGCTGAATGTTACTGTGTAATGAATCATTAAACAAAATGAGGTCACGCAATGCTTTACCTACCAAAAATGTTGCAGAATGCTAATGTTTGAACATAATAGAGAATTGAAATGTCGAAACTGTGTGGTTAAGGTGATGGACTAGAAATCCATCGGGGTCTCCCCGCGCAGGTTAGAATCCTGCTGTCAACTGTACAGGTTAATCAGTGTATGTTTAAGGGACTGTTTAAAGGATCAACTGAAATATGTCATGTTACTGCAGACCTCTTTCGTTGTCTTCCCAATCATTTGCTGAAGCATTTCTCCTGAACTGAGAGGGGTGCTGTGGCTGGGACTGTCATAGTGACTGTCTAGTTCACAGAAGAGGCAGTGTTCTAATCACATCAGTAAGTTGTATAATGTAAGTAACCTACTCAATTGGAATTCCTTAAGCCGCCAGTTCTGATAGCTTAACACATGATCGGGCCACGCTACATGAGACCTTTTTCATTGGTGTATCAAGTAAACAAAACAATAGGGGTACTGTGGCTTAGCTGGTGGAAGCGCCTGTCTTGTAAACTGCTGGGAGTTGAACCCAGGGAACCAAGTGTAGGTACCCTGGGTTCAACTCCCAGCAGTACCTACACTTTTTGCAACAGCATCATCTGGTGTAGATGTGATAAAAGTGTTTCTTGCAGTTGTAAACTTGCAATCCA